>NW_027209218.1:0-30722 GCF_027789765.1 Dendropsophus ebraccatus
CCATCTATACAGAACATATATATACAGGACCCCCTACTCCAACTATACAGTACATGTATATACAGGGCCCCCTACTCCATCCATACCAGTACATGTATATACAGGGCACTACAGGTATACCAAACTGTGACTGGGTAACACTGCCACACCAGACCTGACCAATACCGCCATACTGTGCTGGATAACACTGCCACACCAGACCTGAACAATACCGCCATACTGTGCTGGATAACACTGTCATACCAGACCTGACCAATACCGCCATACTGTGACTGGATAACACTGTCATATCAGACCTGACCAATACCAGCCAAACTGTGACTGGATAACACCGCCATACCAGACCTGACCAATACTGCCATACTGTGAATGGATAACACCGCCACACCAGACCTGACCAATACTGCTATACTGTGCTGGATAATACTGTCATACCAGACCTGACCAATACCGCCATACTGTGACTGGATAACACTGCCATACCAGACCTGACCAATACCGCCATACTGTGCTGGATAACACTGTCATACCAGACCTGACCAATACCACCATACCGTGACTGGATAACACCGCCATACCAGACATGACCAATACCGACACACTGTGACTGAATAACACTGCCATACGGGTAAATACAACCCTGCAGGTATACAGGACACTACAGGTATACAGGACACCAAAACTATACACTACAGGTGCACGGGACCTCAAACTTTACACTACAGGTATACAGGACTCCAAAATTATACACTGCAGGTATACAGGACCTCCACCAACTATATACTTCAGGTATACAGGACCTCCACCAACTATATACTACAGGTATACAGGACCCCAAACTATACACTACAGGTATACAGGACCCCAAAACTATACACTACAGGTATACAGGACCTACACCAACTCTATAATACAGGTATACAGCACCTTCACCAACTCTATAGTACAAGTATACAGGACCCCGAATATACTACAGGTATACAGGAACTCCACCAGCTATATACTACAGGTATATAGGGAACCCCAAACTATACACTACAGGTCTACAGGACCTTCACCCAACTCTATACTATAGTTATACAGTACCCTGAAACTATTCACTACAGGTATATAGGACCCCCGAACTATATACTACAGGTATACAAGAACCTCCACCAATTATACACTACAGGTAACCCAGGACCCTTAAACTATAAACTACAGGGATACAAGACCTCCACCAACTATACAATTACAGGTATACAGCACCAACTATATACTACAGGTATACAGGACCCCCGAACTATACAGTACAGGTATACAGGACCTTCACCAAACTGTACACTGCAGGTATACAGGACCTCCCTCAACTATACACTACAGGTATACAGCCCCCCCAACTACATACTGCAGGTATACAGGACCCCCCCAACTATACACTATAGGTATACAGCCCCCCCAACTACACACTGCAGGTATACAGGGAACCCCCCCCCCAACTATACACTATAGGTATACAGCCCCCCCAACTATGCACTACAGATATGCGAGACCCCTAAAAACTATACATTGTGAGTATACAGAACCCCTTCAACTACAGGTATACATTAATTCCACTGGTTAACTCAGATGAAACAATACCTTAAGCTTGGCCTCCTGGGCACCTTAGAACAAATCTAATTAACACATTGACACTTTATACCCGGGCAGCGCCGGGTACATTTTCTAGTACACTATATATGGCAGTAATGTAATTTAAAATAATCCAAAGCAGGACACCAGTCATTGGCTGAACAGATGCTTCTTTTTGTCAAGATCAACACCAAAAAATACTGAACAGCGGAACTGAGCACTGGTGAAAATGTGGTGGCATGGCGAAGGTGAGTTTTAGTTTTCTTAGTTTTTTTAGCCACGTCTGAGCACATCTACATACAAAACATAGTCCCTGGACTGGACCACGCTTTTAATTTGTAAAAATACATTTTTACATTAGACATTAGTTTAATATCAGAATATTGTCAAGTAGCAGAAAATGGAAATAGTATTTAAGATTTGTGATAAGCTGATGGTCTAATGTTACAACTCACCTTATGACTGTAAATTTTATAAACTGTGCTGAATCCAGAATTCTACGCATTGAACTTAGTTCTAGATAACTGGGAGCTTTGAATAAAACCCCTGGTGGCATCCCATCTACTACAACACATCCCGGGTTGGCGGTTATTTTCCTGTAGGGGACTTTCACTGGAAAGTTCATACCAATTGCTTCTCCTATGAAACAGAATTGTTATGATAAGGCAAGAATAGCTGACTTTTATTATTATTATTCTTAGAAATATTAAAGTTAGTAAACTTGACACATGCATTCTCTAAAAGCCATCTCATGCAACCAGTTATTATGGAATGATATCATATCATCCAGAAGTAGGAAAAAAAGGCAATGTAAGGTATGATTGATCCCTAAATCAATAATCCCCCTCCCCCAAAAAATTTAAATAGGTAAAGTGTACCTGTCGTCATAACTTTCAATATCTAAATCGACAGTATATCAATGTGATATAAACCAAGTTTGCAATTTACATTCACTATTTTCTTTTAGTTATCATGGAGAACACGGAACTTCCTGTTTTCAGACTTTTTTTTTTTTCTCAAAGCGTCAGAAAACAGGAACTCCTGTGTATCCCAGATCATCTGAGCGCTCACAGAGAGAAGGCAGTCATGTAACTGATGGACACATTGAGCCATGACTCTCTGTACTGGTTGTAATTCCTGTATTTAGTCTGTTTTTTACAGAAAATCTGCCGTTTGGAGACTGGACCTGGATTTCTGGTAGGTTCAGCTTTGTTTTACAGCATGATAACAACAACATGTTTATTGCAAACTTGCATTTTTTCACATCTACTGTTGATTTAGATTTAGAAATTTATAACAGGTACACTTTAAAGTGTTAAATTGTAGTTAAAACTTTTAAAATCAAAATCAACAGTGGATGTGATATAAAACAAGTTTGCAATTTAAAATCAGTATTTTTTTTATCATGCTGTAAATCAAAGCTATAACTTATTTTTATCCAGGTCTGGTCTCCTGAAGGCAACTTTTTAGTCTTGTGCTGATTGGAAAAAAAAGCAACTAAACACATGAAGTCCTGGCCAGTACATAGTGTCACAGCTTAATGTGTCTGTCAATCACATAATCACATGACTGCCTTCTTTGTGAGCACTCAGATGACCGGTACTTCCTGTATTTAGTCCCTTTTTTTTTTTTTCAATCAGCGCAAGACTATAAAAAGCTGCCTTCAGGAGACTGGACCTGGATACAAGTAAGTATAACGGTGTTATCAAGCATGATAACTAACTAAGTAAATAAATGTAAATTGCAAACCTGCTTTATATCACATCCCCTGTTGATTTAAATTTTAAACATTTTAACAATGACAATTTAAATTTCCTTTTTTAACTCCATCTCTATTTTGTTATATATAAGCTAAAAGAAATAGATAAAAAAGTCTCTCTTTGTCCTAGAACAGCACTCCTCCTCACAATTCTGCATCTTGGTGTAAGGTAATAGGTTGCAGCAGGAGCCTTCCCCATTGCAAAGCTAATAATATGTCTTTCAAAAAATAAACTAAAGTCATTTGAGAGACAGAAATTTTTAGCTTTAAAGTGGACCTTTCAAGTTAAGAGCAGCATACATAGGGACACATTTTCCAGCAGTCTATCCCTTACACCAGGATGTAGTGTATGGTCAGAGAACCAACAAGCAAAAAGTAGTGAGCAACCGGAAAAGTATCATGTCTGTGGCGGCCTCTCCTGCCCTCCGATGACTGACAGATCTCTCACAGTCATTGCTTACCAAATTTCAGACTGAACAATTCATTAACCTGTTCCCTCAGCTGACGAGCTTTGCAGTTCTTATCGTCTCAGGTCCGTATCTACAAAATAACATCAAATTAAGATCAACATGGGGAAGCGAGAGGCCAATGGTATCTGCACAAAACTTTACTGAAAAGGTGATGGCACTCATCCAATCATTACAGGGGTCCGATAAGGGTATGGATAGCAAACAACTAAGGATCTAACCGATCAGTATCTGGTTAGAGATCACAAGGAAAGTGAAACGTTATATGGACTCTTCCGTTCCTGCACAAAGACTGAGGCTGAAGGCCAGTCCATCTGGAGTCTACCATCATGCTAATAGGCACTGTCAGTCCTTCTAGGCATGATGATGGGTGCAAGGGGAGTTCAATATACACTTATTACAGGAAGTGCACAGAAAGCGCTTTTTTCCTTGCACTTACTACTGCATCAAGGCTTCCCTTCCTGGATAACATGGTGATGTCACGACCCGACTCCCAGAGCTGTGCGGGCTGTGGCTGCTGGAGAGGATGATGTCAGGGGGATGCTCAGTGTCCCTCAGTGTCCCCCTACCATCATCCTCTCCAGCAGCCATAGCCTGCACAGCTCTGGGAGTCGGGTTGTGACATCACTATTTTATCCAGGAAGTGAAGCCTTGATGCAGTAGTAAGTGCAGGGAAAAACCACTTTATAAGCATTTCCCGTGTATATTCGTGATTTGTATAACTTTTGGGGGGCAATACAATACTTAATAAAAATGTTCGCCGGACTTCTCCCTTAAGCATTTGCATATAAAATACTAAGAGTGTTTACATGCCACATACCTGGTACAGTTACTTGGATGATATTGAGATCCTCAACTCCAGATGCATTGATCAATTTATTATGTACCTGTATTCTTTCTTAAAATGAGAAAAATAACTTTTTTTAGGCAACTTGTGTAACTAACTTTCAGTATTTAGAAAAGGAAAATAACATTGTTTTAACCTGATCACATCCACCACTTTGCAAAGACCATCCAGGAGACATTTACCTCAAAGAGGATTGCCTATACTGACACATTGTAACAAACACAAGACAGGTATTCAGCCCCTGTATGTAAACAATCACAATAAAAGCTAAGGGCCCTATTATTAGGAGCGATATTCAGCCGAATCAGGCCAATTATCGCTCCCTGTAATACAGACAGCGATCAGCTGAAGAAACAATTATCTGCTTTTTGTGTCTTTAGATCTGGACCTAATCGTCCGAGGAGTGATAGGGATGCATGGCCAACAGCTAACAATTGAATACATTATCTGTCCACGCTCCCCGTCTTCTCCTGCACTCTGCCACTTCCTGGTGGCTGGAGCTTCACAATGGCCTGTCTGCGCTGACAGCCCACTTATCCAAGCACTGGTCGCAGTGGTCCTGGCCAGTGATTGGCTGAGCAGCCTGTCAGCTCAGACAGGCTGCTCTAAAGCTCCAGGCACCAGGAAGCAAGCAGAGGGTAGGAGAAGACCTGGAGTGTGAAGAGGTAATGGATAACAGTTTACAGCAAGGCCTGCACGGACATTGCTAACAATGTCCGTGCAGCCCTTGCTAAACGATTGTCAAGCCGTTTAATAGGCTCTGTAAAAGAGCGCTGATCTAGCAGATTGGTGCTTGTTTACATTATTGATCAGGCCTTGATCAATTAGGGCCCTATTATACCAACAGACTATAAACCCGAGAACTGGTCTTAAAGAAAAAATTGAGATGTCTCCTCTTTTCAAATCTGTTCCTGGCTTTGGCTGCAGAAATCGGTCAGATAAATCTGTTGGCGCAATAGGGCCCTTAGACTGTGAAAGGCAAGTTGTTGTTTTTGACAGTGCCGTAACTTTTTATTATGCAATTTTTTGAAGCATTATTAACAATATAGGGCTATGTTCACATTCAGTAAGAGAACGATCGTTCCGTGACCCCGGCTGGGTCACGGAACGGCTGGTCTCTGCCCGGATCATTTTGGCCGGTACTTAAGTACCAGCCGGATGATCTTTCCGGCCGAAGGGTTCTGATGCGGGTGCATCAGCGCGCGCCCGCATCAGAACCTCCCACAGCACACAGCCGGAGCCGCTCGCTTCATTGTGGAACTGACATTGTCAGTTTATTTGCGGCCCCGTATGAGATCCCGGCCGGAGCGCATACGAAGTGTATATTCTCCGACCGGGATCCCACAGAAGATAAGGCTATGTCCACACCTCCCAAAGTACGGCTGTTGTTGCCGATGGCAACAATGACCGTACTTGTACGTAGTGTGAACATAGCCTGATAGTTATATAGTTCTGAAAACAATTCGATCAGCTAAAAAGAAAGCAAAGAAGGTCCTGCTAGACACAACTGGTATTATACTGGTGGCGTACTTACTTTGTGGAAACTGAAAGGTTGTGCCTTTGGCGGCAGCCTCAAACAATTCAGGTCTGATAAAAGATGATTACAATTATAGCATAAACTCAGACATTCAGCTTTCTAAACAAGTGAATAAAGTAAAGACTGTCTCACTTTTTGACAATAAATTTAATCTTCGCCCGGTTTCTGAGAATTTTCTCCAGTCTTGGAATGCCAAAAGTGGAGGGTCTGCGAAAGGGAACTCCCTCGGGAAGGCCTTCCACATAGAAGTCTGCTGGGTAGGATTCAAACAGCACAAATGGTACCTTAATAGGCTCTTTCACACCCAGAGCCTCCCCTAAATGAAGAGAGATTGACACATGTAGAAGGGTTATTAGAGACGTTCTCGGGGCATTACACCTTCATAACTTATTAGCTCAGCTACATCTGCAATAATAATGGCACAAAGTGACAAACTTCAGACCAAAGCCTTGTATTTTGAGCCATTCTACTGAACGTAATAGTAAAATGGTTTGTTTGCGCACACGTTTTAGGTCTATGTTCACATACTGTCAAAATGACGGCCATTTTTATTAGGTGGCCATCTTTAATGGGAAAAGATGGCTGTTATTTTAAAACAACAGCCGTTATTCGCATAGTAACACCCAAAGTTATAAAATAATGGCCGTTTATTTGCCGTTAAAATCATTTTGACAGTGTGTGAACACAGCCTTAGGTTGTAAAAAAAGTGTCTGGCACATTTTTTGGGTCAGTTTATGGCCTGAAACATTCTACATAGTTTTAAAGCTTGATAAAAGTATCAAACACCATGATCTGCTGTGATAAAACCTGGCACACCTTAGAACCTTCAGTCTAAGTTTACAATAAGAGTTAAAAAGAAATTTGTCATCAGTAAATGACCCATTGTTTAAATTTATTTTTTATTTTAAATAAAAATTTTTAAGAGTATTTGGTGTATTTTAATTTTCTATTTTTCTACATCTATTATAATACAATCAAAGATATCACACGTGAGATGTCATTAACATGTCCAGAATGTGGGAAATGTTTTATTAAGAAATCATATCTTATAAACCAGGGGTCCCCAAACTTTTCACACAGGGGGCCAGTTCACTGTCCCTAAGACCGTCGGAGGGCCGGACTATAAAAAAAAAATAGTATAATCAAATCTCAGTGCAAAATGCCACAACACCCCCCCCCCCCAAAAAAAAGTAAAAGCATCCCTCTCTTTCCACCCCTCACGCAGCCCACACTCAACCCCTCACTCCCTCCTCAACCAGCCTCCCCTAACTCCCCCTTCACACCCTCAACCAGCCCCCTCACCCCCATATACTAATAATGTATCCCTGCATTGTCCCCCATATAGTTATATTGTCCCCCTGCAATGTCCCCCATATAGTTATATTGCCCCCCTGCAATGACCCCCATATAGTTATAATGACCCCCATATAGTTATAATGACCCCCTGCAATGTCCCCCATATAGTAATAATGTCCCCCATATAGTTATAATGACCCCCTGCAATGTCCCCCATATAGTTATATTGTCCCCCTGCAATGTCCCCCATATAGTTATATTGTCCCCTGCAATGTCCCCTATATAGTTATAATACCCCCCTGCAATGTCCCCCATATAGTTATATTGTCCCCTGCAATGTCTCCCATATAGTTATAATGCCCCCCTGCAATGTTCCCCATATAGTTATAATGACCCCCAAATAGTTATAATGACCCCCTGCAATGTCCCCCATATAGTAATAATGTCCCCCATATAGTTATAATGACCCCCTGCAATGTCCCCCATATAGTAATATTGTCCCCTGCAATGTCCCCCATATAGTTATATTGTCCCCCTGCAATGTCCCCCATATAGTTATTATGACCCCTGCATTGCTACAAAAAAAAAAAATAATACTGCGTTAATCTCTTCTAGCCTCTTCAGCCGGTCAGTCGCCGGAGGGATCCCCCAGCAGGAGCAGCGACATCATCACTGCCCCTGCCGGAGGATCCCTGAGAGATCATGTCCAGGTTACATCCCAGGCGGGGGGGGTTGGTGGTCCGTGCGGCGCGGAGGAGGCTGGCGGCAGGGATAACATCTGACACTGCTCCAGGATCTGCGGTCCATTGCACCAGACCGCAGATCCTGGAGCAGGACCGCAGATCTCGGAGAAGTGTGAATTGTCAGCCCTGCCGCCAGCCTCCTCCGTGCCGCACGGACCACCAACCCCCCGCCTTGGATGTAACCTGGACATGATCTCTGAGGGATCCTCCGGCAGGGGCAGTGATGACGTCGCTGTACCTGCTGGGGGATCCCTTCGGCGGGGATGTCGGCAACAGTGTGGATGCGGGGCAGGGGCTGGCGTGATACGGAAGGGGGAACTCTTTTATTGGTGCTCAGTGAGAGCAGTCTTCTCACTGACCACCAGTGAAAGAGTTGTCCCTGCCGGAAGTGCGGCGGGGGCCGGATAAAAGGCCTCGGGGGGCCGCATGCGGCACGCGGGCCGTAGTTTGGGGACCCCTGTTATAAACACATCAAAGATCCCACACAGGAAACACTGACAACTAAGCCTAAAACTGAGCTATTTCTGTTTAGATTGCTTTCCAGCAGTGTCCTCCTTATCATCACAGACAGAATTACAGTGAGAGGTGACACCAGTAATACATCAGACATGATCTTCAGGATGGTTTAAGCTCAACCCCTTCCCCCACACACAGGTCACAAAGGATGTCTATAAAATGCTCATTATATTGTGAACAGGGTCTGAACCTGATCACTGTGTCTGTGTCCATGAGGCTTGCTGTAAAGTATATCTCTAAATGCTGTTAAAAACAGCTCGAACAAGATGACCACAATGTACTGTACAAAAAAACAAGATTAGAAAAAATGAGGTAATACATTCACTTTAGAGAGAAACTATCAGCAGGTTAAAATCATCTAACCTGCCATTTCTGCGATATTAAGAGTTTAAAGGGGTTATCCAGTGAAATTATTATTTTTTTTTCAAATCAACTGGTTTCAGAAAGTTTTATAGATTTGTAATTTACTTCTATTTAAAAATCACTGTACTAATACATTGAGCTATCGCTACTTACCACATTTTTCTTCAAATAGTGCTTCAACTTTTTGTTTTAGATCAGTAATTTTGGCGTTCCAGGCCTCTGTTGTGGGAGGAAATTAGGTAATTAGGCTTATAAAATATTCATAAAGAATACATTGCTGCATAAGTGGTGCAATAATCCATCCTACAAAGTAATAGCACATCGCTAGAATATCACATCTATCACTATGATTAGTGATACAGTACAACAGTCTACACCCCCTATCCTGACAATTCCTGACATTTCTTTTTTTTCCCCAAAACACCGTTCACTGTACAGGATCAATAATGTTATATTTTATAATAATGTTTATTTTTTTTATATTAGATTTTAATAATTCGGACAATTCTACATGTAGCAATCCCAAATTTGTTTTTGTTTAGACTTTTTTAATTTGAAAAACTGGAAAGTAGGGGTGATGTGAATTTTTATTAGGGAAAAAATGTTGTTCTTATTGCAATTTTTAGTCCCCTTAGGGTAATTCTACAAGCAACTGCTTGATTGCTCATAGGGATCAATGTAATACAAAATATAGTGGTCTCAGCAGGCACAGAGCCCTAGTACAGACCCCGGGATGTCATGACAATGGATCCACCCACTATACAATCAATAACATGCAGTTACTGTGTTTTTTTTTTTTCCCTCCTAAGAAACATTCCGCCAAATGGAATGGCCTAAAAAACATTCCGCCAAATGGAATGGCCTAAGAAACATTCCTGCCAAATGGAATGGCCTAGGAAACATTCCGCCACATGGAATGGCCTAAGAAACATTCCGCCAGATGGAATGGCCTAAGAAAGGTTCCACCAAATAGAACGATCTAAGAAACATTCCGCCACATGGAATAGCCTAAGAAACATTTCATTAAATGGAATGGCCTAAGAAACATTCCGCGGCATAGAATGGCCTAAGAAACATTCCGCTGCATGGAATGGCCTAAAAAACATTCCGCAACATAGAATAACCTTAGAAACATTCCGCCAAATGGAATGGCCTAAGAAACATTCCAACGCATGGAATGGCCTAAGAAACATTCCAACGCATGGAATGGCCTAAAAAACATTCCGCAACATAGAATAACCTTAGAAACATTCCGCCAAATGGAATGGCCTAAGAAATATTCTGCGAAATGGAATGGCCTAAGAAACATTCCAACGCATGGAATGGCCTAAGAAACATTCCAACGCATGGAATGGCCTAAAAAACATTCCGCAACATAGAATAACCTTAGAAACATTCCGCCAAATGGAATGGGCTAAGAAACATTCCGCCAAATGGAATGACCTAAGAAATATTCTGCGAAATGGAATGGCCTAAGAAACATTCTGTCACATAGAATATCCTAAGAAACATTCCGCCACATTGAACGGCCTAAGAAACATTTCATTAAATGGAATGGCCTAAGAAACATTCCAACGCATGGAATGGCCTAAGAAACATTCTGTCACATTGATTGGCCTAAAAAACATTCCGCAACATAAAATAACCTGAGAAACATTCCGCCAAATGGAATGGCCTAAGAAACATTCCTGCCAAATGGAATGGCCTAGGAAACATTCCGCCACATGGAATGGCCTAAGAAACATTCCGCCACATGGAATGGCCTAAGAAACATTCCGCCACATGGAATGGCCTAAGAAACATTCCGCCAGATGGAATGGCCTAAGAAACATTTCATTAAATGGAATGGCCTAAGAAACATTCCGCCAGATGGAATGGCCTAAGAAAGGTTTTACCAAATAGAACGATCTAAGAAACATTCCGCCACATGGAATAGCCTAAGAAACATTTCATTAAATGGAATGGCCTAAGAAACATTCCGCGGCAAGGAATGGCCTAAGAAACATTTCATTAAATGGAATGGCCTAAGAAACATTCCGCCACATGGAATGGCCTAAGAAACATTTCATTAAATGGAATGGCCTAAGAAACATTCCAACGCATGGAATGGCCTAAGAAACATTCCAACGCATGGAATGGCCTAAAAAACATTCCGCAACATAGAATAACCTTAGAAACATCCCGCCAAATGGAATGGCCTAAGAAACATTTCGCCAAATGGAATGGCCTAAAAAAATATTCTGCGAAATGGAATGACCTAAGAAACATTCCAACGCATGGAATGGCCTAAAAAACATTCCGCAAAATAGAATAACTTTAGAAACATTCCGCCAAATGGAATGGGCTAAGAAACATTCCGCCAAATGGAATGGCCTAAGAAATATTCTGCGAAATGGAATGGCCTAAGAAACATTCTGTCACATAGAATATCCTAAGAAACATTCCGCCACATGGAATGGCCTAAGAAACATTTCATTAAATGGAATGGCCTAAGAAACATTCCAACGCATGGAATGGCCTTAGAAACATTCTGTCACATTGATTGGCCTAAAAAACATTCCGCAACATAGAATAACCTTAGAAACATTCCGCCAAATGGAATGGCCTAGGAAATATTCTGCCAAATGGAATGACCTAAGAAACGCTCCGCCAAATAGAATGACCTAAGAAACGCTCCGCCAAATAGAATTGGCCTAAGAAACATTCCGCCAAATGGAATGGCCCAAGAAACTTTCTACCAAATGGAATGGCCTAAAAAACATTCCGCCACATGGAAGGGCCTAAGAAGCATTCCGCCAAATGGAATGGCCTAAAAAACATTCCATCAAATGGAATGGCCAAAGAAACATTTCACTAAATGGAATGGCCTAAGAATCATTCCCCCACATGGAATGGCCTAAGAAACATTCCGCCAAATGGAATGGCCTAAGAAACATTCCGCCAAATGGAATGGCCTAAGAAATGTTCTGCCAAATAGAACCATTTAAAAAACATTCCGCCGAATGGAATGGCCTAAGAAACATTCCATCACATGGAATGGCCTAAGAAACATTCTGCCCCATGGAATGGCCTAAGAAACATTCCACCACATGGAAAGGCCAAAGGAACATTCTGCCAAATGAAATGGCCTTAGAAACATTCCGGAACATAGAATGGCCTAGGAAAAATTCTGTCAAATAGAATGGCCTAAGAAACATTCCGACAAATGGAATGGGCTAGGAAACATTCATAGTTACTGTGTTTCAATTCCAATGTCAGCTTTAAAAGTGCCATTAAAAAAGTTAATAGCGATCGCTTTGTGTGGGCTATTAGCTGCAGGACCCCCAAACCCACTCCATACTCCCCTGACTGGTGCACAGTATTTACTGTGTTTGGGGTTGATGTATGCACTGCCTCCTCAGTCAATGAGCAGATGAGATGGAATGCCCCTGTGGCGCTGACTGTCATTCAGCAGTGTCCCCCTACACTTTATGCACTTTTTTATCTAAATACACAAACTGGCTGGTGTCTGGCACATCCGCCTGTTATATGTAAAACCCCTATTTATATACAATGGCTGGACCACTATCTGCCTTATGTCTCATCCCTACTCCTCATAGATTCCTCATAGTGCCCTGCAGAATTTGGTGGCATCATATAAATACATTTCTATTATTATTATTATTATCATCATCATCATCATCATCATCATCATCCTTATTAAACTTTTATAACAAAAATCAATACCATGTAGGTAAGGAAAACACTGAAATGACAAAAATATTTATATATTTTACCAAAGGAGAACTCTCTTCCTCGTGGTTTACAGAGCACTGTGGAACCATTGGTTTGAGGAGCACAGGGCACTACTTTTTTTGTTTTATCTGGAAGAAAGAAAAAAAAATTATATATATATATATATATATATATATATATAATCTTGATAGAAGTACAACTTTTCTTTACTTAATACTAATCATATAATATGTTTGGTGACACGTAACTTGCGGCCATTACTTTAAAAAGGGCACTCCAGAAAAAAAAATTCAAATAAACTGAGATTTGTAATTTACTTCTATTAAAAAATCTTGTCTTCCAGTACTTAGCAGCTGCTGTATTTCCTGCAGGAAGTGGTGTATTCTCTCCAGTCTGGCAAACAGGAGAGGTTTTCTAAGGGGATTTGCTACTGCTCCAGACAGTTCACAGGAGAATTCCGGCACTCACCGCTTGATGTACTCAGATTTATTAACACATAAATGGAGGATAAAACATTACACTGGAACAGTCAGGACACACTGCGGCTGAATAGCCTTCCTCATCTGTCTAAGGAAGGCTATTCAGCCGCAACGTGTCCTATCTGTTCCAGTGTGATGTTTTATCCTCCATTTGTGTGTTAATAAACCTAACTGCATCAAGCGGTGAGTGCCGGGAATCTCCTTTTGTCTACGCTAAACACTATCCACGTGCACCACCATCACAGAGTGCTGACATGCTGGCTGACCTGAACAGTTCCTGTCACGGACAGAGGTGGCAGCAGAGAGCACTGTGTCAGACTGGAAAGAATACACCATTTCCTGCAGGACATACAGCAGCTGATAAGTATGGATGTCTGGCGTTTTTTTTTAATAGAAGTAAATTACAAATCTCTGTCGCTTTCTGACACAAGTTTATTTGAAAGAAACATTTTTTTTCACTAGACAACCCCTTTATACCTCCACTCCCTCTCACTGCATGTATCTGCTATTAGGTAAGAGGCCAGTATATTTCTATGTGATGCAGCTTTACTCTTTTCTGACTGCAGAAAAAGCCAGAGATTTTATAAAAAAAACAAAAACAAAACACAAGTCTTCCAGTACTTATCAGCTGCTGTATGTCCTGCAAGAAGTGGTGCATTCTTTCCAGTCTGGAGAGCAGAATAAGTTTTCTATGGGAATTTTCTGCTGGTCTGGACAGTTTGTGTCACGGAAAGAGGTGGCTGCAGAGAGCACTGTGTCAGACTAAAAAGAATACATCACATACAGTCGCTGAGTACAGTTGATTTTTTTTTATTGCTGAACTACCCCTTTAACTCTATCATATTGATATACTCTTTGCACTCATTTTAACCATTTACTTCATACCACTGCACCCTTGGAGAGACTGCTCTACATCTTACCATCCTCTGCAGCAGGATTTCCTGGACTCTGTTCTTTGTCTAGGCTCCGACATGCTACAAATAAAGAAACAATACTTATATTGCCTGCTGGCTGACAAATACACAGAGCACAATAAGAAACTCAGCTTGATAACCTAAATTAGTACCGTTCCGTAACAGAACTAAGACTAAATTATTCTTATTACTTTGATTGACAAAAAATGCAACTTCTTGTATAAAAAATAAGAAATAACAAGAAATCAGTAGTATAAGCGATTTTAAGGAACTCTATAACAGGTTTTATTAGGCAAAGAAGCCTCTTTCTGTACTCAAAAAGCAATTTCCCAGCCTCCCCCCCCCCCTCACTTCTTATCTGTGCATTATCAGGCAAAGCCGTCTTAATTACAGAGAAGCCAGTAAAGACGGGTTCTGCTGTGTCCATTATATCCCTATGAAGGGGGGAGGGGCCGAGGGAGATGAGTGAGCAGGAAGAGGAGACATGAAGGTCAGCTGTTTGGTGACTGTCTGGGCACTGATCAGTCTGGGCAATGATTTAGGGGTCAGAAAGGTCAGTGCTTATCTAGGAATTTGCTGAGAGAAGATTGCAGGGTATTGTGCTGTGCAGGACTGCTCCATGCTCACTCACTCCTCTCAGCCCCTCCCCTCTCCATAGAGCATAATGGACACAGAAATCCTGCTTCTTCTGAAGTGAGGGGGGAGATAGGAAAACTGTGTTTTCAGCACAGAAGGAAACTCTTTTGCTAAATAAATTCTATTAATGAGTTTCTTAAAATCGCTTGTACTATAGATATTTATTGTTTTCAGAAAAATGACCCTGAAATGACATTTACGCTTTAACCCTTAGAGAATTGGGCCAATTGTAATTTGTGCGTGTTCGTTTTTCCCTCCTTGTGCTTAAAAGGCCATAGCACTTGCATTTTTTCCACCTAGAAACACACATAAGCCCTTATTTTTTGCGCCACTAATTGTACTTTGCAATGACAGGCTGAATTTTTTCTTAAAAGTACACTGCAAAAGCAGAAATTTTTTTATGTGTGGTGAAATTGAAAAAAAAACCCCGCATTCTGTTTATTTGGGGGGTATTTGTTTTTATGCCGTTCTCCATGGGGTAAAACTGACTTGTTATATATGTTCCTCAAGTCGTTATGATTACAACGATATGTAACATGTATACCTTTTCTTTTATCTGATGGCTTGTAAAAAATTGTTAACAAATATATGGTCCTTAAAATCGCTCCATTCCCAGGCTTATAACGCTTTTATCCTTTGGTCTATGGGGCTGTCTTAGGTGTAATTTTTTTGCGCCATGATGTTTACTTTCTATCGGTACCTTGATTGCGCATATGCGACTTTTTGATTGATTTTTATTACAATTTTTCTGGATTTGATGCGACCAAAAATGCACAATTTTGCACTTTGGAATTGTTTTGCGCTTACGCCGTTTACCGTGCGAGATCAGAAATTAAATAAATTAATATTTTGGGCGATTATGCATGCTGCGATACCAAACATGTTTATTTATTTATTTTTATTTATAATATGGGAAAAGGGGGGTGATTCAAACTTTTATTAGGGGAGGGCTTTTTATTAATAAAATATTTTTCTTTTTTTACACTAAGGCCCCGTTCCCACTGAGCAAAGCTAGCGGAATTCCGCGACGGAATTGTCCGCCGCGGAATGCCGTTAGCCTCCCGCTCATAATGGGAGTCTATGGGAGGCGCGCGCTGCTGCTCTATACGCGCTGAAGAATGAACATGTTCATTCTTCAGCGCGGACAGGGCAGGAGCGCGCGCCTCCCATAGAGTCCCATTATGAGCGGGAGGCTAACGGCATTCCGCGGCGGACAATTCCGTCGCGGAATTCCGCTACCTTTGCTCAGTGGGAACGGAGCCTTATACTAGAAGCCCCCTTGGGGGACTTCTAGTATAAGAACACTGATCTTTCATTGAGATCTATGCAGTAAAGTTATACTGCATAAATCAATGAGATCGGCTTCCAGAGACAGCCCCACTCTTGTCTCCAGCTTGGGCGGGATTTTGCTGCTCAGTTCCATTAAACAAAATGGAGCTTAATTGCAAACCGTACCTGAACTGGAGACAAGAGTCGTGGATAACCCCTTTAAGTTAGAATAGGACTTGTGCATGGAACCTGCTGACGCCTGGGATGTTTCCACAGCAAAACAAACTTCTGTCAGCAGATGTGCCTGCATGCAGAACCTTCAAAAAGCTGAACTGTGACAGGTACACTTTCACTATATACATTTGATACATGTATATGTCTGCAATAAGCCACTGTATTATAATGCAGTACTGCTGTACTTGCAGGACATGCAAAACTCCCTGATCAGCTAGCTGCGTGTTTTGCTGTTAGAGATACCCTTCTGGCAGGAGACAAGAATGCCAGTATAACAATGGATCTACCTTTTAAATGTGTATTTTCATCTGGGCTTCATATCCCCTATCCATTGGATAGAGAATAACAATGGGTGATGTGTTTGCTTTTTATTATGCATATAGATATTGCTATGTTTAAATGCTGCATTTGCTGTATCTACTAAAGTTTAAGCTTAAAAAAAAATGTGTGTGTCTCTTTGTGCTATTATATTGAGTCATATACCAGGTGTGGCATCGCTGGTGACTAATGAGCAGTCATGACCCAGGCTTTGTCTGAAGGTCCAGATTGCTAATTAAAAGTTGGAAGTATAAATAAAAGCTTGTCACCTAAAGCTCCTGTGAGCGTCTACTGGATGTACCAAAACGTTCTTTTACAGTAATAACAATAGGGACATAGTGGTACACCAGGGGCTAACAAATTTTCTTACACATATTTTACTGGAATTTAATTACATAGTCAAATGAAATCCACTATGGCATTTAAAGATTTCCTTACCTTCCACATTTATCTTACTTGCAAGCTCAGGAGGCAGGTGTGGTGCTACAAGCTCTGGTCTGTTATAGAAGATATGAACAGTAACACCGTTAAAGGCAAGCTATAAATTCCCTCTTTTTTATTCTTAGATTCTCTACATGCACCACATCTGTTCTTAAAATGGCAGTGGGTCTGCATCTACTCCTAGAAGGGATGATTGCTCCTCATTCCCTGCGCTCTGTCAGTGCTATTACACGCACCAACAGCAAGCGGGGAGGAGCGGGGAGCTGTGGAAGGGGCTGCCTGGACGATAGCCCATAGAAGATAGCAGCGGTCTGCTGCCGCTGCTCCTATTACATGGAGTGACTGCCAGCAGACCAGAATTTTTGTTCCTGCATGTCGGCTGATCATTGCCTTTCAGCATGAGCAATTACACAAGACGATTATCATTTGGAATGGACGGTCAACAGCCAAGTACTGACAATAATCGCTTTGTGTAATAGTCCCCTTACAGATAGGGGTCCTATCACTCGGGCTATTGTCTGCATAGGTGAAAAAGCTAAGTCTGCTCCCAGGTCCTGAGTACTACATGACAGTCAGAACTTTCGATCTTCATCTGCCTAGAAGTCATTTAATCTTTTTGATACAATTTACTAAACAAGAAACTACTTACTTCTTAACAACAAACTTGATTTTGGCATTTCCTCTGACGATCCTTTCTAGCCGAGGGATTCCAAACCATGTGGGGCTCCGGAATGGAATTCCTTCTGGTAATCCCTCCACATAGAGAAACTCGGGATTAGATTCAAATACCGGATAGGGGACTTTTACTACTTCTGAGAGTCCTAATGCCTGTGCTGAGATTAGAGGAGGAGGGAATAAAACAATCTTAGATACAGTTGCCAAACAAACTCCCCCCCCTCCCAAACACTACATGTTTATTAAAGGAGAAGTCCGGTCATAAACTTTTGTCAGGCGGCAGGGGCGAAAATGACTAATATTGATTTCTTACCTCTTCCCGAGCCTGACAGATCCAAGGACCCCAGTCAGAAAGCATCCCCCCCCCAAATTGTGATGACTAGGGAAAATGCCCAACCTGACTGATGGACAGCTCACTCAGCTGACAGCGGCTGATCTTTGTCTTTATTAGGGTATATTCCCACTGAGCAAAACAGGCGGAATTCCGCAGCGGAACCCCTGCCGTGGAATTCCCGCCTGCCTTAGTGAGGTTAATGGGATTCCATGCATGCTTCAGTTCTCTGCGGCTCTCTGCTCAAAGAATTGACATACGGGAAGAGGAGCCATCCCATTAACCACACTGAGGCAGGCGGGATTCTGCGGTAGGGGTTCCGCCATGGAATTCTGTCTGTTTTACTTAGTGTGAACATACCCTTACATCGAAGGATAATCTGTAAAATCAGCCTGATTCAGAAGATTATTCTAAGTTAATGTCAAAGTTTAGGATAATATTCTGTAAACTGATTGTTACAGATGTTGGACAGATGTTACTGGTAAGGGTGGCACAACCAGTTGTTAGGGTTAAGTAGGCCTCTTCCTGCACCTAATTTATCAAGGTTTATGCCTGGAAACAGGTGTAAACCAGGCAAAAATCTCCAAAGCAGTGTAGACTGTTGTGCAATGCCTGTGCCAGACGCAGGGCTGGCCGTCTGTACAATGAGGTATGCATCTATTAGTAAATCTAGCCAGGAAAAGTGGGGCCGGTCTTCATCTAAACTAAAATTAGTTGGATTGTCAAAAAATGTAAAAGTGACAAATAAGCAAAAATTGGGTAAAAAGACAAATAATTTTCCACAGCACTGTACATGGTATAACTATAGAGGAACACTCCAAAGTGTGAATAGTCAGGATATGTTAAATCATCATCTCAAAAACATTATATAGCGATGGTATATAAAACACTAGAAGAATATTTTTTCAATTTAATAAAACTAAAGTCTAAAGAGAGAGAAAAGACCAGGAGTATCGGATGTGATGCATATTGTCAACAGAAATATAGAGTGTTATTTGTTGTAACACTATGAATGTTACTTACTATTCTTATGTTCAATAATCTTTTCTCTCTTCCCATATTCTGCCACCATGTCATTGACCGAGTACTAATAATAGCAATAATGACAAAAAAACATTAATGTCTAATTGCTTACCAAATTTTTGTGTTAAAGATTTCTTCAACTTGTTTCCTTAACTTAGTAATTCTAACATTCCAGTCTTCTTTTGCTAGAAAAGAGACACACAAAGTGCCCGGTGTATTCCCAAAGTCGCAAGTTATGAGAATTAAACAAAGAAAACAAAGATAAGAAAGATGAGGCGGACCGTCTCTGCTTATAGAAGCACTCACACATTTTACAGGGTAAGTATCAGCTCTTGTAATATATACCTCCTGCATTTGTTCTGCTTTGAATGGATTCGGAGGTTGTCTGTGTAAGAAGCTCCGGCCTGTAAAAGGTAACATTTTAAATAAAGAAATACAAGAATTAATATATAGTTTATAGAACCTCACTTGTAAAGCTCAATTTGTTAAGAAACACTTAACCGTAAATTAGAACCATGTAAAATGCTGACAAGTGACTATTGCACATGGGTCGCTCACGATGAAGGTGATTTTTCTACCTTAATCCTCAGCGCAGTTTTTGGGGATATTTGTAGGCTATTTTATATGCTATTTAGTGCCCTGGGGGTGGGGCTACCGTCATCAGTGCACCAATACACCCTGGTCCACCCCCTCTAACAAATATGAGAACAGTACCAATATTCATTAGGTGGGGTAGCCATTGCACTGGAACACCTCATTAGCGTTCACATGAAGTTCAACTGTACATCCGTAACTAATAGCGCTAGGGACTTTTGGGTGATTTTTTTTGTAAACAACAATTTTTTTTTACATTTCTCTTTTGTGGAATTTCTTCCCCCCGCAAAAATGCAGATTTGCTAATAACATTTGCTGTAGGCCAAAACTGGATAAAAACTTTGTTTGAAGAACAGATCAGAAAATGCAAAAAAACTGCTCAAAAAACATTCAAAATACAAATAAAAGTTCTGAAAGTTTGAGGCTTGTTATGAGGGTAAAGACAGACTTTTTAAGGTTCCAAATGAGTCTCTGTTTGCGCACCTAGCAGCTGTGTTTGTCTGGACTATTGTGTCTGTGCAGATAGTTCCAATGATGAAAGTAGGCCACACAGATACGAATGTGCACATATCTTTCTCAGCTATGTTCCCCAAAAACTGCTTTGGGAAAATACTCAGTGCAGTGCTAGGCCCCACAAACGCGGACACAATAAGGACCCATTCATTTCTATGGCCCCATATACACCCATACTTGTTACAGCCAGCCATTATACAATCCCGACAGATTGTAGACAGTTGCGGGTGCACGTCTGTAGTCCTGTTCATAGCTGTGGGTTTGTGGCTACGGGCTGGACTATGGATTTATGAATTGAGCTTTATGATCATAGGGTGTTTAAAAATGGACGTCAACTTTTACCAATACCGTATATAAACCACTTACTTTTTTATTACAAATTTGATCCGGTTGACACTTTGAAGAATCTTTTCCAGTCTAGGGATCCCATACCAAGATGGACTTCTGAAGGGAATATTATCTGGCAGCCCCTCCACGTACATGTCAAGGGGATTGGCCTCAAACCTTTGGTAAGGTACAGCCATGGGCTCTGTCTTTCCCAAAGCTTCAGCTATAGCAGAAAACATATAGTTAACTTTTATTTAATCTGTTGAATACTGTGTTTACACCGCACTTCCTTTACAGCAGCGGTTGTCAAGCCTTATAAAGTTTGATGCAGAAATCCAGAGAACTGTAGAAACATGTACATGATAGTATATGTATATGTAACCCTCATTCTACAACCCAACCAGGTACCTCCAATCAGCAGCAAATCCCACCCCCAGTTCCTGTCTGACACAGAGAACACAATATCAGAGGTAGTATACCTCATGCAACAAATTTCCATTTGCAAACCATAGTACATACTGTATACTATATATGTATAAAAGGGTGAAAAACAGTAACACCTACCAAACTTTTTACTGAACAGCTGATCAACAATTTTTCTTAAATTGGTTATCCGACTATACCACTCTTCTATCACTACATAAGCAAAAAAATCAAATGTCAATAACGATAGATAAATAGACAGATATTGATAGCTACAGGTAGTTCTGTAACTTAATGTAAAAGGAACATGACAGTAATACTACCTCCTGTAGTTGTCCTTTCAATGGTTATGGATTCTCTTGGAATATTCAGAAGTTCTGGTCTAAGGAGATTTTTAAAATAAATGTTATTGTCAGATGTTTTTATAATTGAAAGCACGCTAAAGTTTTGTGATGTTACATACATTCACTTGACAAGTAAATTTAGAGGATGTAAATTTTTTGGGGATAAAATACAATGTCATTCTGTCTACAATAATGTGTGCTGTTATAAGTCACTGACTATAAGTTTAGACTGTACAGACAGACCTCCAAGAAAATGGGCAACATTATGAAATGTGATGGATAAACTCTAATGATACACAATGATAACTGAAACTGTGGAACAGCATATGTACAGTAAATCAATTATGGCCAAAAATAAAAAAAAACATATCACCTATGTGTACTTGTGAATGAGTGAGTTCAGATGTACTTTAGATATTGTTGTGCACTCGGTAACAATTTTATTTTTACTGAATAGTAAGATGGGAAGGAACTAGAGATGAGCGAACCTGGTGCATGCTCAAATCCATCTGAACCTGATCGTTCAGCATTTGATTAGCGGTGGCTGCTGAAGTTGAATAAAGCCCTAAGGCTATGTGGAAAACATGGATATAGTCATTGTTTTCCAGACAACTTAGAGCTTTATCCAACTTCAGCAGCCGCCACTAATCAAATGCCAAACGATAGGGTTCGGATGGACTTGGGCATGCTCGAGGTTCACTCATCTCTAGAAGGAACTTTTTGCAAAATGGGGTGTGAACGCTGGGCTTAGAGGGGTGTCGTTTTGCAATAAAATTTACATCCACAAGACTATTCAGTGAAAAGTACAGATACCAAATAATAGAACCTCTATATATCATCAATGGAGCCAGGGGGGGGAGGGATGTAATGGTCCCACTGGGGGGGCCTACCTCTAGTGCATAGCGTTGGGCCGCTGCAGAGCCAAAGAACAGCGGCGGGCATAGGAATCGGGCAGCATTTGAAAAAAAAGATTGCACCACCAGAATCCCTGCGCTGGCATCAATCTGCTACCCAACCGGCCACCCCGTCTAGATGCTTATGCACATGCACATGTAACTCTCTGGTGACTCATTCATTTTAAACTGGTGCCATATAATACTATAATACTAAGATTTCAATAGGGACGAAGTAAGAATATTCACCATTAACTATAGGCTGGTTTACTTTAAAAAAATAAGACATAAAGGCACAACAGAAATTAAGGTTGCTGATGCACAAAGGGAAGGGTAATTCAATGCAAGTAGGAAAATAGTGGTTAACATGATCAGTGCTAAGAAAACAAATAAGGGGCTTTGTGAGTAGTCCAAAAAGTGAATAAAATAAAGGCATTCTTGTTTTGAAAATATGAAAAATGCCTAAAAGTAAGGCTACGTTCACACAGAGCAAAAGGGGGCGGATTACGCGAGGAAATATTTCCGCCTGAAATCAACTGACGCTGAATTCCGAGCAGAATATAAGCAGAATGTAAGCAGAATCCCTGCGTATTCCGCTAGGAAAGTGTTCAGCTCGTAATCAGCTCTTGCCAAATTCAGCGCGGAATACTCGAGGAATCCGCGCTGAATCCGCATGCATTCAGCGAGTATTTGGCGAGTAAACTAGACTATACCAGAATATATACTAGAATCCTCCTCCCCCCCTTTTTTTCCCCATTTCCGCGCTGATTCAGCGAGTAATTTCCGCTTGTATTACGCTTGTATTCCGCGCTGAATACGTGCGTATTCCGCGCTGAAACAGAAAATCAGAGCCCCATTGATTTGTATAGGCTTCCGCTAGCGGAAGAATGAACATGTTCATTCTTCTGGCGGAAAGCGGATTAGTTCAGTGCGGAAATTCCACCGTGTGAACTGCAGAGCAAAATTTCCATTCAACACAATGGAAATTAGCTCTGTACCTATTTTAACGGCTGAAATTTCAGCGCTGATTCAGTGCAGAAATTCAGCTGCTTTTTTGCTCTGTGTGAACGAGCCCTAAATGAAAGGGCTGACAAAGTGCAGACAAATATGTGATAAACAAACATGATAAAAGCATTCGCCTCCTCTTATCTGCAGCTGCAGGAACACTAACAACCATACTTTTTGATGACATATCGGAGCCTCTCTCTTGCCAGCAGTATTCTTTCTAGGCGTGGAATTCCATATGTTGAAGGTCTCCTAAATGGGATTCCTTCTGGCAACCCTTCCACATAAAGATCTTCTGCATTAGACTGGAAAAGGTGATATGGAATGGATACTGGGCCAATCACGTTTATTGCGTCAGCTTTTAAGGGAATACATAAACACAATTTTCACTTTCACAAGAAGATACAATGTTCAATGTTCATGCAGGGTACTATTTTTTTTTTTACATATTTTTGTATCCACAATACTTTGAGCTAGCTTTCCAACAAATATGCTATTTTTTTCACGACTGTGCTAGTTCCATATTGTATGTTCTACTGTGATCACGGAGACTGAGGGAAGATGGCATTACATTACAAATTACAGTGCTGTGTTCAGTTATGTCATGTGTATGGAGGACAACATAAAGTTACATACAATATGTAACATACCATACTTTCTTTCAAACAATTCTTCCACTTGTTTTCTTAGTCCAGTAATTCTCGCGTTCCATTTTTCTAAAAGAAGATTAAAACAAGGACTGAAATTAGACAAGTGTAAACTGAATGGGGTTTTCATACTACGGACAATTTTATTCAGAATGAAGACCCATGCTTGCACAGTTATTTCCCATTAAAGGGAATTGGGAATACAAAAACAGCTGAGTGGCCGTTTCCATGCATGGCTATATCTGCAACAGTTAATGAAGACCGACCAGTCTGATTCTCAGGATTAGTAAAGTTCCCAGAGGTCAGACCCCGACCCCAGCCAATACATTCTGCAAAGATGACTCATGGCTGGAAGTAGTGATCCAGACCGAATGGGGGAAAAAGGAAAGTGAACAAATCTGATCAGAGTCACTGGATGCAACTGCACTTTAATCACAATATTGGTACTATATAGGGGTAATGTGCTAGGCTACTTTCTAGGCATTGAAGATGACCGGATTACAGAAAATAATCTGTATTAGTACTGGCATGGGATTAGCATCGGCCATCAGCCTATTCACAGAGAATAGCAAAGGCTAACATAAACTACTGGTGGAACAGGCAAACATGCTTAAAGTGATACTGTCACCCCTTCACTCTATGTGCGGTTCTCTAAACCATCCACCATCCAGCTTAGGTGCTGCATACTCGATTATTATCTGTATTTCTGCTTTCTGCTTTAAAATCGACTGGGGAACAACTGCAGTGAAGCCCCGCCTAGGTGACACGGTCCACTGATAAAATGAAACAAGAGTAAGGGGGGGGTGACAGTATTACTTGAATATAATCATGTATTAAAGATTAGTTATGTGCACCATGAACCTCTCGTCATTATGAATAATTATTTAATGTATTTTCCTCCCAATACCGTGCATTTTCCACAGTAAGGAGTATATTTATGACTCAGACACTTTACCAAAATTAAACTCTCTTGTTTTCTTCTTGCACTGTACAGGTTGGTCAATGACTGGTTTAATTTCTGTATTCTTCTGTTTCTTGGGAGGTGGCACATACTCCTCTATTAAAAAAAGGATATAGATTATGAAAATATATGTGATATATATTATATACAGAGGGTGAACAGAAATGTATAATGCATTAAGCACATAGTTGCCCAAGGCTCCATTCCAACAGGACTCCACTAAAGTGCCTGAAAATTCAACAGCAACAATGGCGTTGCATATTTCGGTTTTATTATAAACCTATAATAGTAATACAGAGTACCACCCAGCTACTAAATAGTGTATAACCTCTATAGCACAGGTGGAGCTAAATGATCCAAATGAGGGGAAGGGCCTAAGCCAGGCATGTCCAAACTTTTTTCGAAGAGTGCCAAATTTGATGAAGTGAACATGTGCGAGGGCCGACCATTTTACATGCTACATGCTATATGCTTTATAACACAGGCAGATAATAGGAAGCTGGATACCTGGGGGGCCGTAAAAGTTCGGAATGCGGGCCGCAAATGGCCCTCCGGCCGGACTTTGGACATGCCTGGCCTAAGCACACTATATAAGCAAACCTATACAAAGGAAAGCCAGGCCATCAAAATATAATATAGAGTAAAGAATCTTTATTACATATACCTACACCATAACCAACTGAATGATAAAGCTACCAGGGGACCAATAACAGATATATTAGGATGACCATACACAAGAGTATATAGACTAGAACAACTAGAACAAGCCTACAGATGAAATGTAAAACTGAACACCCACTTTTTAATAAGAAATCGTTAGATTTTGCTTATAGTTTCCAATGCTTTACCATTGTATTGCATTGATCAGCGATATCAATGATCTGCTACTAGAGTCTGTCGATTAGACCTCCCGGATATAAGTATTAGACCTTTGGCCATCAGGAAAGCCAATCAGGACCCCCACAGTTACACTGCAGGGTATGTCACTGATTGAGTATCCAGCAGCTGATAGCAGCCAGTCCCCACCCTCTATGGAGCAAGTTCAGCTCCTTACAGTATAATAGCAAAGGCATGCATACAGTTACAGCATGTGTTAAAGCCCTGGCTGTCATGCTGTAACTGTACAACATGGGTCATAACAGGGTTAATCTGGGTTCACACACAGGGGGACAAATCCACAGTATAAACCAGTAAACTATGCGTGTGTTTAATAAGGGGATTTACATACAGGTTTTGTTGGGAATTTTGCTGATGAATTTTTGTTTTACTTATTTATTAACAATTACAGAGGGTGGGATTAACAGGATGTATCTATCTTTGCAGATGACACCAAGCGTCGTAGTACAGTACAGTGTATGGAAGATGTGCATAAGTAACAAGCCATCTTTTTACACTGACAAGCATGTGTGTAATAATAACCTACAGGTATCTTATGTCCAGTTAAACTGGGAGAGTCACTGGTAGAGAAGCATTAGGGTGTGTCATAGAGATGTCAATCAGCTGCTTCCATAGCCATGTAGTATAAAAAAAAACAACTTCAAGGACAGGGACATAATATTATCACTTTACAAAGCATGAGTGCGGTTTTTATGTGTAGCTTTTATAGTTTACGCAATGTAATTATTTTCTAACCTCCAGAGTGTTCCACTTCTGCTGCTTTATCAGGTTCTTCTCCATAACAATGTCCTAGTAGAAAACAGAATGTTTAGCATGATATCACTGCATCTATGTTTGTAATTAGTTATTTTTATTCACTAAGGCAAGATTTCATTATGACATGAATTATTAACATTAAACAATAAAAAAACTTTTTGACTTTGCTATTTAGTTTACTGTAATGGTTGCCAGAAACTAATATCTACACAACAAGCTTCCTGTGCTATGGGGCCTCTGTCTGTATGCCACTGGCCAGTGAATCTGTCTCCTTCTCCCAGTTCTGAGCTGCTGCCTTCTACTGAAGGCACAGAAAACTGTGTGTGAGCTGTTCTCTCAGTTTCCCTCCCACCTCCCTTTCGAGGCAGTTCAAGTAAACAGTCTCCCTGGCCTACTGTCTCTGATGTTGGGAGTGTTAGAGTGCGTTCACACGTCCAAGATCTGCAGTAGATTTGATGGCGCAGATTTGAAGTTGCAGATTCAAAGCAAATCAAATCTAGGCCATCAAATCTGGTGCGGATCTGCTGCAGATCATGTACGTGTGAATGCACCCTTAATCTGAGGTTACTGATGACCTCATTATGATTAATCCTTCCTGGATTACAGAGTGCTGATACAGTCAGCCAGAGAGCTGTTTACATGTGTTTACATGAGCCGTCTCAGTAGGGAGGGGGGGAAAGCTCACAGACAGTTTACTGTGTCTTCAACAGAAAGCAGCAACTCAGAACTGGGGGAAGGAGACTGAAAAGGTAATAACAAGTATGGAACAAATGGTTAGTCTCCAGGAGGAGGATGATTCGGCATGTATACTACCTGAGGTCAAATACCCCTTTAAAGCATTTACCTACTCATATATGACAAAATATATTAAAAAATAAATAAAAGGATCACCATACCTTGGAATCTGAATTGATAGTATTCCTTATCATCAGCCTCATGCTTTATGGACACTGATGTAGGCCCAAATGAATTTTCTATTATTAAAAACACACATTTTTCATAAAATTTATGTAATTAAAATCATAGCATGTTTACACATTATTACATAAAAAAAACATTGCAAAGAAACCATTGCAGAATTACTAACTCCACAAAAAAAACAACAAATAAATGCTAATCAATAAATTTTAAATACCAAAAAATAGTGCCAATAAAAATCCTACAACTCCCACAAAAAGAAGGCTGTCAAGATGCAGCAACGTAAAACTATCTTTTTTTTCCATTAAACACATTAAGGCTGGGTTCACACTACGTATATTTCAGTCAGTATTGTGGTCCTCATATTGCAACCAAAACAAGGAGTGGATTAAAAACACAGAAAGGATCTGCTCACACAATGTTGAAATTGAGTGGATGGCCCGCCATATAACAGTAAATAACTGCCATTATTTCAATATAACAGCCGTTGTTTTAAAATACAGCAAATATTTGCCATTAAAGGGAACCTGTCACCCCCCGTGCCAGGATGACAGGCTCCCGACCCCCCGTTAGAGCCCCCTATACTTACCTAATCCCGCCGGGTCCCGCTTCTGGAGGTGGTCGGGTGATGAAGATCTCAGCCGCTGCAGCCCGGCGCGCGCGCTGAGAGATGAGTCCAACACCCACAGAGAATGACAGGAGAGTCCAGCGCTCCGTCATTCTCTATGAGCGTTGGACTCATCTCTCAGCGCGCGCGCCGGCTGCAGCGGCTGAGATCTTCATCACCCGACCACCTCCAGAAGCGGGACCCGGCGGGATTAGGTAAGTATAGGGGGCTCTAACGGGGGGTCGGGAGCCTATCACCCCGGCACGGGGGGGTGACAGATTCCCTTTAAATGGCAGCCATCCACTCAATTTCAACATTGTGTGAACAGATCCTTTCTGTGTTTATAATCCACTCCTGAATTTGGTTGCCTTATGAGGACCACAATACTGACTGAAATATACGTAGTGTGAACCCAGCCTTACAAATGTAAAAAAAAGGAACCATACATACTGGGTATTGCTGCACTTGTGGCAACACACAAAATAAAAACACCATGTTATCATTGCTGCATGGTAAAAATAATAGTGAAATTGATGGTTTTTTTGTGGGGGCATTTAGTGTCACAAAAAACCTTGCAGAGTCCTTAACATATTACTGTCAGTTGCAGCTACAGATAAGCAGCCATGGGGCAAGCTTTTGGGCTTTGCATCTTTTCCTGATATGTGATCTGAGCCAATTGATAAAATGTAATTGTTTGATAATGTAAGGAGGAGAGTTTATATAAAGTAACATACCAGAGTCATCACTTGGTTCTGTTTTCACTTGGACTGGATAATAGCTTTATTATGACAGGATAAAAAAAAAGAAAATCAGAAAACAATTTCTGTCTTAGGAATATTTATCATTAAAGAAATTCTACACACTGCCAGGTATATTCCATATTATATACCTGAAGATGAAAATAATATTCCATTATTTTACATTCAATGCTATTCTCCAAACATAATAATCATAATAAATGTAACACACATCTTGTCCAGTTTCAGCCATTAATGAAGTATTCTGGCATCAGGTAATAAAAAATAAACATGCCACAGAAGCAGATAGCATTGCATACCCATCTGTCCCAGATCTAAAACCACTAAAAATTCATTAGTTTTAGTGGTTGTAGTTCTGTATTCTGTACCTAAATGCATATCTTGTTTGAGCAATTGCTCAGTAATACAATCCCCAGAGTTCTCCGTCCTCCGTCGTCCCACTGTGCCTACTACTCTTCCACAGCACTCCTGCTACAGTAGTTCGATACATTCACTCCTTGTCTGCACTTTTTAAATCATCATTCAGCACAGGGCAGCATGCTCTATGCCACCTAACTCTCCCTATATACAATCATCATACCCTCACATCAAACCTATACATGTAACACAGCAAGGGCCGGAGCTCTGTAATACCAGCAGTGGTGCAGGAGCAAGGGAAATAAATGTATATTCTTATTTTTTTCATTACCCCCTTCCTGAGCATATCTATCTATCTATAATACATGCTGACTGGACAACCCCTTAAATAACTTTAAAATCCTGAGCCTTGCTAAACACATTGCCGGACCTCAAGGCCCCCTCCTCAAACACTACATTGTTCTGATAAGATATATTACAAAGTGAACTGCTGCAAAGTGTGTTGAAACAACAGTGAGCATTTAAAGCGACTTTGTACCCACAATCTGTCCCCCCCAAACCACTTGTACCTTCGGATAGCTGCTTTTATCCAAGATCTGTCCTGGGGTCCGTTCGGCAGGTGATGCAGTTATTGTCATAAAAACAACTTTTAATCTGGCAGCGCTGTGTCTAACGGCCGGGGCTTACATTTGTATATGCATTAGGCTGGCACAACCTCTCTGTCCTTCCTCCCCACCCTCCTCATCATTAGGAATGCTCCAGGCAGATTGCTTCCTATTCCCCACCTGTGTGTATAATAAACATGGGCTGGATCGTTAATACACCTGTGCAAAGCTCAAACAGCAGTAAATGTTCCTGGATCATTCCTAATGATGAGGAGAGTGGGGAGGAAGGACGGAGAGGTGGTGCCAGCCTAATGCATATACAAATGTAAGCCCCGGCCGTTAGACACAGCGCTTTTTGTTTTATGACAATAGCTGCATCCCCTGCCGAATGGACCCCAGGACAGATCTTGGATTAAAGCAGCTATCCAAAGGTACAAGTGGTTTGGGGGGGACAGATTGTGGGTACAGAGTCGCTTTAACATAAAATTACTACACCTCTTCCACTATTATAACATGTGAGGTGTACATTTTTCTCACTGGATCAAGAGCTTCCTGTGTCTTTGCGTATCGCTAGAGCAAATTCAGCAACAAGCAGGGTTAAAACAGATCCCCTACCATTGTGTCCCACCTGTTTTGATGCAGATGTGATGCAATGTTTAGCATCAATCTTAATGTCCCTACAAACTCTTATAATGTAGTTCCTTAGCTCAAAGATGGTTGTGTGTAGCAGCCCATATCTCCCCTATAGTCTAGGGACTGAAAGGTTACACTTCTTAACATGGCAACTTAAAGGGGAACTATCAGCAGGTTAGGCGAATCTAAACCTGCTGATAGACCCCTATTGTACAGGGAGACACCGAGGATGAAGGTATGTCTTACCTTCCTCCTCTGTGTTGTTTTGGTGGCAGTTGCTTCACAGTCCG
>NW_027209220.1:0-30654 GCF_027789765.1 Dendropsophus ebraccatus
GGCTCTGTAGTATTCTTCAGTAATGGGGCTCTGTATATTCTTCAGTATGGGGCTCTGGTAGTATTCTGCAGTAATGGGGGCTCGGTAGTATTCTGTCAGTAATGGGGGCTCTGTAGTATTCTGCGTATGGGGCTCTGTAGTATTCTGCAGTAATGGGGGCTCTGTAGTATTCTGCAGTAATGGGGGCTCTGTAGTATATCTGCAGTAATGGGGCTCTGTAGTATTCTGCAGTATGGGGGCTCTGTAGTAATTTCAGCAGTATGGGGCTCTGTAGTATTATACAGTAAGGGGGTTCTGTAGTATTCTGCAGTAATGGGGGCTCTGTAGTATTCTGCAGTAATGGGGGCTTTGTAGTATTCTTTTCTTCAGGGGCTTCTGTTGAGAAAGAAAGGAATAAACCATTAAGCATTATACGGCCCTTGGTCTCAGGCTGTATATAGGTGCTGGGGAGATGGAGTGGGAAGTTTCGTCTCCTGATCTGGAGTTAGATATAGGTAATAAAGTTCAAACAGAGAAACACGTAGTAGCATCACCCTTTCTTCAGCTTAGCAACTTTATTGCATTCACAAGTAGCGGGGAGGGGAAGGATCAGGTGTGTGCGCTTCCTGGGACGGCCGTTTCGGGGATACGCCCCCTTTGTCGACCAGGTGACCCATTCCACAGACCCATTCCACACAGTGCACACCTGGAGCGGTGCAGGTCTCTACATCTCATTACCCCCAAGATATAGGTAATACTTGCTTCATCAGATATCTTGACAGATGGTGCCTTACTTTTTTTTTTAATTATTTTTTCTTCTCCTCTTCTCATTGCCAGGAGAATCACTACAGAGCAAAGGTTCTGTGTCAAGTTTAAGCCAACTTTTGTAACTGACTGGGTCGGATTACGAGCCATGGCACTTTCTCCCGACATTGCATATTGCAGTTGGGTTTAAACACTAGAAAAATGAGAAGAAGGAGAAACATTAAAGCAAATCTAGGCACCTATGCTGATACTCACCAATCATGGCCAGCGTGATGGTTCTAGCAGTTCCATTCATTCGGAAATCCACCACCCCATTCTGCAGATATCTCAGTTTTCCACTATATGTTAGTAGCTTGCCTGGTGCACCAATATTTTCTTCCACCACTGACGAGTAGGGATGAGCGAACGGCCGAGGTTTCGGGTTCGTATGAACCGAACTATCGGCTTCTGATTCCTGCTGTCTGCCTGCTGTGGGAGAGGGTGGATACAGCCTGAGGACGCCTAGAAAACTGGGATACAGCCTATGGCTATGGCTGTATGCCAGTTTTCCAGGCAGTCCTCAAGGTTGTATCCACCTCTCACGGAGCGGGCAGACAGCGGGAATCAGAAGCTGATAGTTTCAGGTCATATGAACCCGAACCTCAGCCGGTTCCTCATCCCTACTGACGAGCCTCACATGACTAGCATGAAAGGCAAGGTTACAGCCATAGGCAATGTCCATGTATTTCAAGACTCCCTATGGCTACATCCAACTTCATCAGCCACCACATTTAAAATTCAGAGCGATCCGACTCGCACATACTTGAGTCACTCATCTCTATTTATAACACTTCTAGACCCCACATAAATTCTCTACAAGGGCTTCCCTAACTTTTCCGCAATGAAGAGTGCCGTTACCATGGCATGCCAACACATCGGCTTGGGCTGTTGTCTTCTTATGGGTAGTGGTTGAGTGAAGCCGAGTTGTAAAGTCCAGCTCCATGTTCGAATCTTTGTGTTGAGCTACCCAGACCCAAACATGGACTTCATCGTGGAAGTCCGTGTTCCACTCCGGCATTTGGATATAAAATAAAGTTCGATGGAAGGGGGCTCAACAGCCAATCAACAAGCTTTAAGGCTGGGGGCATTTCCACACCAATCATAGCCATTTCCAGTAGGGGCATGGCTGTGATCGGCCAGGTGGGATAAGAGCTGAGTCATGGGTCACACCATCATTTCGAGACAGAATAGCGCAGGCTGATGCTGGTAGGCAGGGAGAGTTAGGCTGAAAAACGTCACCATTGCTCTTTTCAGGGCACTAGCAGCTGCAACATAGTGTTCACACTAAGCCAGCAGTGACATAAACTACTGTTAGTGCCCTGAAAAGGGCAATTAGTAGACTTGGCCCACAGGACTCGTCTGTTCTGTTGCCCACTACTTTTCCTATTTTTTTGTGAATGTTTCTTACCCCCATTTTGCCTATTTTTGCAGCCTCCACTCCTTCTAACCCCTATCTTACAGACATTTTTGGCCCATAAATTTGTGTCCACATTGGCTTCAATACAGTTCGGGTCAAGTTCGGTACCCGAAGCAGACTTTTTTTTTTCAAAGTTTGGTCAAACCTGTCATCCATAGGCTGCTTATGGGCCATTTAGAGAGAAGATCAAGAGAAACAATCAGTAATGGAGCATGGAAGACAATGTTTTGGACGGGAACTAGAGGAGGTCAGCACTTGTACAATCAAAGACCATAGGTGAGGGCAGGATCGGCATCAACATCAAACAAACCTCAGCAGATACCAGGTCCTTATGGTCTTAGACCAGTCTACTGGGATCTCAGTATACATTAGACCTGTACATGTAACTATTGTCCATATCTATTCATGTTACCTCTACCTGTACTTGACACCAGACTGTGGAGGTCAGAGGTAGGTTTGCCTCATGCCCAGCTTTACTAGTCATGATGTGTGTGTGTGTGTGTGTGTGGGGGGGCAACAATGTTTGGAGTGGATGCATTGCAGGTACTATATAAATGGGAAGACGCAAAGGCCTATTAGCAGACTAGGCCTCATTACATTGAGTGAGAAATCATTTCTCAGTGGGGAGACAAAGATCTTAAAGAGGAACGAATCAGGCGATAGTAATTCAGTGAGCATAATGCACACACTTCCGGGGGTGGGGGGAACACTGGAAGGGGGCCATTCACTTAATACACATTACAAAGTTATATAACTTTGTAATGTGTGTTATTTAGTGAATAAAATGTGTAGCACCGCACTACCCCTTTAACCCCTTTCCACCTCGCCATGAAGGGAGGTAATAACGAGTCCACCCCAGCTCTTATCAGTAGATGTGGGCCCAGTAGATGCCTGAGAAAGCGCTTGATAGCGCGAACAGTCAGCAGGGAGTGTGCGTTCCTCTACGTCCTGTTATTTGTTTTTGGATACAATATGTGCTGCAGTATGTAATCTCTTGTATATACTTATATAGACCTATGTGTTAATCTGAGCATCACCTACAGCACTGATGAGATGTGATTGCACACCTGACTGAGCACAAACGCCTGTGACCAGTAGTGCTGGTGAGACTAGGATTCATGGAGCCTCGAAGCAAGAAACTGTACGGGGACCCCATTAATCTTGTAACCCCCCCCACACACACACACAGGCACTGACATGACCCAGCACAGTCCCATGGAATTCCATTTTCCCTGCCGCGCTGGAGAACAGAAAGCTGGGGGACTGTACAGGTCATGTGAGTATGTGCATCAGGGGGCCTTTTTGTGGCAATTCTGCCTCTGATCACAATAGAGGACTGGCAGGGCAGGAATCCGTGCCAGTGGTACTATGAACCTAAGCTACGATGCAGGCAGACCACGTTCCACCGGGCGGGCCCCTCTGCTGCATGGGACCTGCAGCTGTTGCATGGTCTGCCTTCATGGTAGCAACGCCACTGAGCATGGAGCAATCCTCCATGCGATCGAGGCATGCTGAGTAGAGATGAGCGAACCTGGTTCGTACGTATCCCAGTTTTCTAGGCGTTCCTTACGCTGTATCCACCCCTGCACAGAGTCGGCAGACAGTGGCAGTCAGATGCCGAGATTTCTGGTTCGGACGAACCAGAAATCCGGTAGGTTTGCTCATGCTGAGCCGTATCTACCACACAGGACCTGTTACGTGTCCCCAGTGTGGTACTTGGTTTGGCGATTACTTTAGGCTGTCTTTAGCAGTCTAAAGCAACTGAGTGAAGATTCCATAGATCAATATGAAGTACATATGCATTGATCCCTATAAGCAATCATGGTATTACTCATAGGAGTCCCCTGGGGGTGGGGGCTATAAAGTGTGCTAAAAAAAAAAAAAAGTTTTAGAAATATAAATGAAACCAAACATTAAAACTGTTCAAATCACTCCCCTTTTCCTATTTTTCAAATAAAAAAACAAACAACAACAACAACAACAACAAAAATAAAGTATTTGTGTGTGTGGAATCGCCCAAAGTGTTAAATTGTCGAATTTCTGATCTCACAAAAAGGCCAAAGTGCTCAAAAAGTCATCTTTGGTAATAATTAAAACTACAGATAAAAGTGCAAAAAAATATGCCTCATATACTGTAGCCCTGTAGCCTAAAAAAATAATAGCGTTATAAGGGTCAGAATAGAACAATGTGAAACATGTCAATGAGAAAAAAGTTGTAATATTTTAACCTCTGTCTGCATTAGAACAAAAATGTACGTTCTGATGCGTGTGGGGGGTTCAGAGAGGGGTCACGTGGTGACCCCCACTGAACCCGTGCGATCGTGGCTGCTATTAGTGGGTGAGGTCTGATCGCCGTACCTGCTTGATAGACTTTATATGCAGCTGTCAGTTTTGATCCCTTCTACTGACGCTTACCCCGACTCTGCAATCTGGTTTGCAGCAGACCAGAGTAATACAGCACTGATCTCATTGATCAGTGCTGTATTAAGTATACTGCAGTGATCTCTATGAGACATCACTGCAGTAATGATAAAAGTCCCCCAGGGGAACCAGAAATCTAAGTAGGAATATAAAGTTTTTTCATTAATAAAAAATCCTCTCCCCTAATAAAAGTTTGAACAACCCCCCTTTTCACATTTTATAAATAAAATAAATAAATAAACATTTGGTTTTGCTGCATGCAGAATCACTGAATTATTAAATTATCACATTCCTGATCTCGCACGGTAAACGGCATAATCGCAAAGATCCACCAAAATGCTAAAAAGGTGGATTTTTTGTCACATGAAATCCAGAAAAATTGTAATAAAAGTGAGCAAAAAGTTGCATATACGCAATCAAGGTACCTATAGAAAGAACAGATCGTGGCGCAAAAAATGGCACCACACACAGCCCCATAGTCCCATAGACTTTTAAACACATTTAGTTTTTTTTTTAAAAGGTTTTATTTTTTTAAAAGCAGGCAGGTAAAATTAAAGTCATATAAATTACATATCGTTGTAATTGTACCGACTTGAGGAACATGTGTAACATGTCAGTTTTGCACAAAATGAAAACAAATTCCTTTTTTTTTTTGCAATTTCACTGCGCAAATAATTTTTTTACGGTTTCACATCATACTTTATGGAAAGATTAAGTCTGCATTTGAAAAGTACTATAGGTGTCACAAAAAAATAAGGGCTAATGTGGGTCTTTAGGTGAAAAAACGCAAGCTCCATCGAAAATAAAAGCGTAAAAACGATCCTGAAAGCGAAAAAACGATCTTGCATGCCCAGAGCACAGGCGTATTTACACCATGGAGAGGCCATAGTACAGTGTAGGGTCTGCCCCGATATCAGGTCACCTTATCGTTGGTGGGATGGTTTACACTGTTTTCAAATGGTAACCAAGAGCATCATTATTTTTGGGGATTTTCTTTTAGCAGTTGGGGGGGGGGCTGCTTTTAACTATTTTCATATTTGTAGTGGGCCTGCATCTTGCCATTGCGGTGAGCTGTTGCATTTTTCTGTGTTTTTGTGTTTACAATTTCAGCCATAGCAACGTGCTCCTGCCTAGTGTGAATGGTGTTCTAGAAAAGCTGACCAAGCTTGTCTTTTTTTCTAGTAATTTCCCGGGATTTGATCAAATTCCTGATTTAGGCATGTTCACACTACGTAAGTCTCCGGACGTAGCGCATTCCGTGAATAAGCGTCCGGAGATTTACGTAGTTTGCGTACAATGGAAAGTATACGATGTACGGCTGCACAGTTCACACTACGTACGAACTTACGCCAAGATCGTACGCGGCGCCGTAAAAAATGAACCAGACCATTGTTTGAGGACGAAAATGGCGTAACAAATTTTACAATCTGTACATTGCATGTACAGATGGCTTTCGTTTTTTAAACCATTTGATGACTTACACACAATGTGTAGAAAGAGAACACCTGAAAAGATTCTCAGATTTTTGAAGTGAAGCTTATAAGTGGAGGACTTACGATATAGCAGACACCGCTTACCAGCAGACACCGGATATGGAGTCAAACTATGGAAGTACTGCGGTTCATAATGTGCCATCAAGATGTGATACTTTACTTCTCTATGCATGACAGCAGGTGCCAAATGTAAAGTTGGTGCTCACCATATCTATTCTAAGGCCATGTTCACACTACTTATCTTTCCGGTCGTAGTGCGAACCTTGAATATACGCACATAGTTTTGAGGTTGATGCGTTCGCTTGAAATTATACGATATACGGCCGCACAGTGCACACTACGTATGAACTTACGACTGGATCGTATACGGCGCCGTGAAAATGAACAAGACCATTGTTTGAGGACAGAAATGTTCGAACTCATGGCCGTGGATTTCCATGTGGTCCCGTACGGAGTACTTATTTCAGCCAATTTGAACTTGATTTTTCGATCCAAAAGGTTCCGTGAGTTTTATTGGGCTGGGCGAAGATTTCCATAAATGACCTGTTTCAGATCGCTTCGAAAAAAGCTAGGGAAGCAGAACTCTACTACGAACGTAGTTTCAGCCGCACATGTACGGCGGCGTACGAACTGCGGACGGATCGTACGCAGTGTGAACATAGCCTAAAGTGTATTAAGAAAAAAGATATTTATAGGTGGAAAAATAGGGGTTGTCGGGAAAGAGCTTCAAGAAGAGCTGCATCTGAGCTGCAGGAAAATCTCAAGAAGTTGTGCAGGCAAAATTAACTTGTCTCTAGAGATGAGCGAACCGGGTTCGGGTTCGAGTCGATCCGAACCCGAACGTTCGTTATTGATTACCTGGGGCTGCAGAACTTGGATAAAGCTCTAAGGTTTTCTGGAAAACATGGATACAGCCAATGACTATATCCATGTTTTCCACATAGCCTTAGAGCTTTATCCAAGTTCAGCAGCCACCGCTAAAGTTCGGGTTTGGATCGACTCAAGCATGCTCGAGGTTCGCTCATCTCTACTTGTCTCCTATCTAGAGGATAAGGACATGTAAGATATAGCAGGGTCTGACCTCCGTTCCTCCCGCCCATCTCCATATTGGGCCTCTGGCTTCTTTGTTATGAATACAAGTGCGGGTACAGCACATGACCCGCCTCTCTATTCATTCCTATTCAGCCGTCGGAAGAGTCAGGTAGGCACTTTCCAGCTTACTTGGCTCTCTCCAGTGGCTCCATAGTATGAATAGAGCCGCAGTCAAGTGCCATACCCGTAGCTGTATTCATAACAACGAATCCAGGGACCCGATATGGAGATCAACAGGGGTACGGAGGTCGAACCCCAAGATATTTTACTTGTCCCCTATCTACAGGTTAATTTTGCCTAAGTGTAATAGCGATGAGGCGCAATACCTGACACAGCCCATGGTGATTACTTTTTTTTAATCCCGGACAAACCCCCAATAGGCTGGTCTGAAACATCGTTCCCATTTATATGTTGGATGTGATATATATAGACACCTTTTCTCATGACAACACTAAAGAGGGTGGATGAGGCGACACATTCGGAGATCAACTGAGAAAGATGCTGTGATAAAGAGCAAAGATGCTCTTCTGTTGAGGGTCACTACTGTATATCTGTAGTCAATTGCAGAACAGGTATATTCACCACCCATAAGTATCACCAAACATTTCCGTAGATTGGCCATATTTGTTTTTTGACGTGTCCGTTATGCCGTTTCTTGCTGCAGTAATGGTGTCCCTGTAGTACGCTGTTCTTCAGATGCCTCTTCTACGAAAGAAAGGAGTAAATCCTTATGCAATGTAATAAGATCCTACGACACTTGGTGTCATGCTGCATATAGATGCTATGGGCATGGAGGAGGAAGCTCCATCTTCGAATGTGGAGTTACAGCAGTCGGGTCCCATCCCGGTCAGTGATTGGCTGAGCAGTCACTTCAGACCGGTTTCTTAAGTTGCACCGGAAGCTGCAGGGAGAAAGGAGAAGTCGGTAAGACATTGGGCAGTGTGGAGAGGTAACGTATATACTTATATTACACATAGCCATGTGTGGTTGGCGGCTGATGATTTGAGGTCAGGACCAGAAGACCCGATCAGCTAATGATTATTCTCTTCATTACACGGAGCGATAATCTTCTTAGTCAACCTGATTCTGAAGATTATTGGTCTGTGTAATGGGGCCCCTAGAGTACCACCATCTGCCCTTGTAATCATAATGTCCGCACAGTAATCATTACCAATCAACGAACGTTGGGGGTTCAGTGGCCGTCTATCAGCCATTTTACATATTGGCCCATCTTTTAGGGAATAGGCGAAGAATTAAAGAGGAAAGTTTTCTGCTTGAAATTCCCTCTTCAGCTCTGGCGTAATAGACGTGGAATTCAAGCAGAAAGCGGAAATTCAAAACCCCAATGACTTCTATGGGATTTTTCTAGTGGAATCCGCCCAAAGAATTGATGTGTCAGTTCTTTGGGCAAAAGTGGATCCGCGGCAGAACATTCTGTGGGTAAATTCCACCATGTGAACACAGCAGAAATCCCATTGAGCACAATAGGACATTGTTCTGTACATATTTTACAGACAGGATTTTAAGCAGAATACATGTAAAATTAAGCGCGGATTCCGCTTAAAATTTCGCCTATTCCTCAGTGTGAACATACCCATTTTTCTGTTATGGTCATTTTTTACTTTAAACATTTCCTTTGGTCTAAATTGTCACGTCTGTGGTTCTGGTGCCCTTGAGCCCTTAGCGCCAGCTGGAAATAATGGTGGTTAAAGTGACCTAGTACCATGTTACTAGTTATTGGTTGGGCACCAGCCTTTTTTTTTAGCTCCAAGGATGTAAATGTCGTTGTTTGTCGGAATAAAATGGCTGCTGTGGCCACAATCATCCAAGCAACGTTTCTGTGTTTATTTCGATCAAAGGGAAGGGGATGGGTTGGCAGTTTACTTGGGTATATGGGAGGTGTGGCTGGTCGGTCCTGTGGGCTTGGGTTTACCACCTGATTCTACAATACCTAGTCTTGATCCTATTCTTCCTTTTTAACAGGCACATGACAACAGCAGCGGTTAAAGCAATGGTCAGAAGAAAGAAGAGTTCCATGATGCCAGCAGTCAGTCCTAGATAACAAAGCAACATGGTCACCACCACATAATCTGAATCATAACATTATACACACAAAAAGTTTACACTACTACACAAGATCAATGCCCCCCCCCCCCATACAGAGACCATGTTGAACTGGGAACATAGTATTTTGATGACCTACAAAATTACTTATATAGTAAGAACTGTCATACACTCCATTTCGGAGATGATTATACAAGTTTATTGGCAATTTTCTTAAAGAAACAGTCAGAACGTTTAGACAAGGTTTTTGGGATGGAAAAGGAGATTGCCAGCGTTTTCCCTTTTGATACTAGAGAAGGTGTTATTTAGCCGTTAAGGTGTAAGGTTAGGTAGTACTTGACTTGCGAAGTCTCTGATAAGTTGTGGGAAGTAGAGTAGGCTTGGGAGCTACCAGAAAGGAGTCAGTACTTCGTCAGGGGAGTTTTCGCAACCTTGGCTGCAGTTGAGTGACTGGTGTTTAGAATAACTGGTACTCACAGCTATAAAGCTTAATGCTGGAGAGATCACAGAGTGCATGATCCAGTATTACAGGCCCTAGGGTTACATGACCAAGTGGAGTTAATCCCTCAAGATTACCCAAGTGGACCTAGCTGGAGTCAGCGGGTGCATCGGCTAGTTGCACTTCTCCAAACCGCTTTAGGATAGTCTTTGGTCAGCTGAAACGACTCTGTAGACTTGCATAGGACAATCCCCCACAACATACACAGGTTGGGTCCCCTCTTTGTGATAGTTGTGCCTAAAGTAGACTAGCAGGCCATAGTTAGTTTTGGTAAGGCACTTGTAGAAGAAACAGCAGCTTTGTAGTTACTCAGGCACCTGGCCATAGGGCCAGGCCCTGGGAAGGGGCTCTCTCAAAAACTCTTGGTGGTGTAGGTCTGCTCAGGTTTAGAAGTTGCACTGAACCCCATGGCTTTCTCCACCCACACTTATAGGCTAGGACGGGACCTATATCTTATTGGTGGAGAGCAGCCTAAGGTACCTCGGTACCTCATAGGTTAGAACCTTCTAGAAAAAAACTCTGATAGGCTAAGGAGGAGGTCGTTGGCTGGCAATCATCCTCTCATGCACTTACAAGTGATACAATATACTTAACCCCTGCATAGACGTTTAAAGTGCTGGCTGTGAAAGGAATAACAGTAAGTGCCATCTTGTGGCCAAAAGGCAATACTACACCTTCCCTAGAGGAAAGCAGGAGAACCCAGCAAACATACATCCAGTGCCGACGGACATACTTGAGAGCTGGCATTTGCACATGGGTTCAGGGACACTGCATAGAGACCATTTCTACATACAGCGGATATAACATACTAGTATATTGCTTGATGTAGTTTATGTAATATTGGCAGAAGACCAGTAGAAATGTAAGTCACAATCATGTAACAATTTACAGAAATATAAGTCTTTCACAATGTGACTTTCATGGATTTAGAATAGTGAATGAGGGATGTAGGAAATGGACAACCTGGTGTCTGGAGAATGGATGGTATAATATCACGGTATAAGGCTGCCGGCTCCTACATAGTGACACTAAGGGCACCCTGGCTACATGCAGCACTTCCCCATCATTCCGGTCTCACCTTGTTCCCTGGACCCAGACAGCTCCCCTATAATGTTTCCTTCTTCTTCTCCATCCAGCTCTGACCAACATGGTGATTTCTTCCAGACACTTGTCCCTGCAGAATCAGTCAGAAAACATCTTAGACTCCTTGTATTTCCTGCAGCACCCGTCTCATCATCTCCCAGTCATAATGACCCAAATAATAACAATGCCCCCTTGGTGTTCCATACAGTAATAACATGTCTATTATAGTCAAGACAAGCCGAGACATGGCACCAATTGGACAGATATGGCAGGGCATTGGGGCAGGTGAGGCCTTGCGTAAAAATTTTAAGAGACTAGAAAACCCCTGTTGTTAAATGCAAAAAAAAAAAAAGTTACCACCATCCCGTATCTTAGAGCACACTGATCACACACCTTTATACAAATTCTTTATATGCCTCCCGTTCCTGAGACATCGGGGTCTGTAGCATGTCTGACAATTCTATCTCACTCCCATATCACTATCCTCATCAACCAAACCTTTTCCTATATCACTATCCTTACCTACCAACCCTTCTCCTATGTCACTAGCCTTACCTACCAAACCTTCTCCTATATCACTATCCTTACCTACCAATCCTTCTCCTATATCACTATCCTTACCTACCAAACCTTCTCCTATGTCACTATCCTTACCTGCCAAACCTTCTCCTATGTCACTATTCTTACCTACCAACCCTTCTCCTATATCACTATCCTTACCTACCAATCCTTCTCCTATATCACTATACTTACCTACCAAACCTTCTCCTATGTCATTATCCTTACCTACCAAACCTTCTCCTATGTCACTATCCTTACCTACCAATCCTTCTCCTATATCACTATACTTACCTACCAAACCTTCTCCTATGTCACTATCCTTACCTACCAAACCTTCTCCTGTGTCACTATCCTTACCTACGAAACCTTTTCCTATGTCACTATCCTTACCTACCAAACCTTCTCCTATGTCACTATCCTTACCTACCAAACCTCCTCCTATGTCACTATCCTTACCTACCAACCCTTCTCCTATCTCACTATCCTTACCTACCAACCTTCTCCTATGTCACTATCCTTACCTACCAACCCTTCTCCTATGTAACTATCCTTACCTACCAACCCTTCTCCTATGTCACTATCCTTACCTACCAACCCTTCTCCTATGTCACTATCCTTACCTACCAAACCTTCTCCTATGTCACTATCCTTACCTACCAAACCTTCTCCTATGTCACTATCCTTACCTACCAACCCTTCTCCTATGTCACTATCCTTACCTACCAAACCTTCTCCTATATCACTATCCTTACCTACCAACCTTCTCCTATATCACTATCCTTACCTACCAACCCTTCTCCTATGTCACTATCCTTACCTACCAAACCTCGTTCTATGTCACTATCCTTACCTACGAAACCTTCTCCTATGTCACTATCCTTACCTACCAAACCTTCTCCTATGTCACTATCCTTACCCACCAACCCTTCTCCTATGTCACTAACCTTACCTACCAAACCTTCTCCTATGTCGCTATCCTTACCTACCATCCCTTCTCCTATGTAACTATCATTACCTGCCAAACCTTCTCCTATGTCACTAACCTTACCTACCAAACCTTCTCCTATGTCACGGTACGTGTGAACCCAGTCTAAAAGTGTTTCCATCATTTTTACTACTACCGATGTTAAGCCACAGTAACCGGCCTGTAGTTACTGGTCTCTTCTCTACTACCCTTCTTGTCTGTGCCCACTTTATCTCCATCAATATAGGTATTATATCATTATATTTTGCACTGTATGGTGGTGGCATTACTGTTGTTTGTTATAATAATTTTATTTGGCCAGTACATGTGACTTTTGGGGACCACAGTATGGTGGAAGCCCAACGTGTTGCACAGGCCACCATCCAGAATACGGACATTTTCCCATGTCTCCCGTCATAGGACAAGCAGAATATAATGATATCTATGTTACCTTGTTTTGTGACGCAGGACATCTTCTCTGTAGTCACATTATCCATCGTGTAGGAGACAGAACAGCCTATCATTTTGTACTCATTCGCCTCCATCATGTTCAGGGTGGACCGTAAGGTATACCCTCTACGAAATGCTTCGGTGCTCCGGTTGAGCCATGTGTTATTACTCAGCCACAGATTCCAGACTATCGACGCGTTGTGCTCGCTCTCTGCTTCACATTCTAGATCATTTGATGAATGTTTTTCAGTAATCTCCGGCTCACATATACCTGGGGAGAGGAGAGAAATACATATATATTTTATTGGAGAGAATGTGGCAGCACTAATATTCAGTACTTCCCGCTCCGGTGCGTTTCCCCCGTAGGCTTTGAGGGAGATGCATGAGGGTCGGTCTACAGGTGATGGCTAAATTATTGTATGAACAGGAAGAAAAATACCTGTAAAATGCTGTAATAATGTAATTAGTGGGGACTATTCGTAATTGTCCCCTATGAGCAAATGAAGGTGATGGTGGTGGTGTTGGTGGTGGTGGTGGTGGTGGGGGCTTAGTTATTGTATGTTGGTATAATGTTGATTGAGATGACTTGTTTTGTGACCTCAATAAAAAAGGAAGCTATCCTGAAGTCCTGGATTAGTACGCACTACCATAGCTCCATAAGTATGGAGTGTAAAGAGTGAGCAGGGATAACTGTGCTCTGCTCCTGGTTGCAGTGCTCCTGACACAGACAGCTTCCCCCAGTGTAACGTCTACTCTAATGCTAACATGTTTTATAATAGACATCAGGGGAGGCTACAGCACTGTCGACACAGACAGCTCCCCCCAGTGTAATGTCTACTCTAATGCTAACATATATAATATAGAAAGCAGGGGAGGCTACAGCACTAATGACACAGACCGCTCCCTTAGTGTAACGTCTACTCTAATGCTAACATATATTATATAGAAAACAGGGGAGGCTACAGCACTAATGACACAGACAGCTCCCCCTGTGTACTGTCTACTCTAATGAAGATATGATTTATAATAGACATCAGGGGAGGCTACCGCACTAGCGACACAGACAGCTCCCCCAGTGTAACGTCTACTCTAATGCTAACATGTTTTATAATAGACAATGGGGAGGCTACAGCAATAATGACACAGACAGCTCCCCCTGTGTAGTGTCTATTCCAATGGTAACATGTTAGATATTAGACATCAGGGGAGGCTACAGCAATAATGACACAGACAACTCCCCCTAGTGTAATGTCTACTCTAATGGTAACATGTTTTATAATAGACATAAGGGGAGGCTACAGCACTAGTGACACAGACAGCTCCCCCAGTGTAATGTCTACTCTAATGCTCACTTATATTATATAGACATTAGGGGAGGCCTTAGTATCTGCATGCAGAAGTCCTAGTTAGATGTATCTGTGCAGGGATCAGGGCTTAAGCAGCCCTGCAATCCATGATGCAGCAGAAGGTTTGGGTCAACCTTTATTGCTGCCACTCAATGTAAAAATGTAAAAACAAAACAAACAAAAAAAACAACAAACCAACATTTTGTTAAATTATATTCTAAAAGTTATAAAGAACTATATCTAATTTTCTTACCAGAATTACCAGAGCAGATGTACTGCCACTCATTTCCATGTGATCCTGCAGATAGATGTAGTTTATATTTTAATGCATCAGAAATTTTGACTCTGAAGATGGTGGCCGTTACTTGTGTCTCTGTCCATTCAATAGAAAACTTTTCATTCTCTTGCCTTCCCTCCTTCTTCTTGGTATAGAACAAAGTTTTATTGTCATATTCTAGGCTGACATTCTGAACCAGGTGGGACGGATTACACGTCATGATCACTTTCTCCCCACATTGACAAGTCTCATGACTGCAGTTAGGTTCAAACACTAGAAAAAGTGAGAAGATGGAGAAATATCTATGTCCTTATAGTTACAACATGACAACATGGAGGATATCAGGTGTTACTCTACAGACATATATAACCATATAGCCTATAGACCGGACAGTTGCCTCGTCTCTACTAACTTCACCTCCTATAGCTGCACCAACGTTCATGAGAAGTCCATTTTACATGAGTATACTTACGTCCAGCACAGTGTACTCCATGGAGGACGGTCAGCAGGAGAAGTAGAATTATTTGTCTCCAAACCATTCTGGATGTTTCTGACGTGTAGACAAGAAACTACAGAGAGAAGATAAAGAGAAATCATCAGTAATGGAGCATGGAAGACAATGTCTGGACGGGGGCTAGAGGAGGGTCAGCACTGTACAATGAGGGACTATAGGTGAGGGCAGGATCGGCATCAGCACCTGATGAACCTTAGCAGGTACCAGGGCCCAGTGGTCTTAGACTGGTCTACTGGGATCTTGGCATACATTCTCTACACTCATTAAGTCTTGGAACAGTTTACCTATAGCGACCAATATATTGGCACCAACATATTATCATTACCAAAGTAAGGTTTCTTTCTATCCAGCTTTAGGGACCTTACACACTAAGGAAATCACACGGATAACTTGCGGCAGATTCCATGCGTGCTCCCACTTGACTCTCGGCCCATCCCATAGACTCCATTCTATGGTCAGAAGGATTCAGCCATTGGCCCAAAGAATTGACTTTTTTTTTTTTTTGGGCAGACGACGTAATCCGCCTGACCATAGAATGGAGCCTATGGGGCAGGTGGAACTTCAAGCTGGAGCACGCGTGGGTTTTGGTGGCTTGTGGGGTGAGAGAAGAAATCCACTGTAAGTTATCCGCGTGATTTCCTTAGTGTGCAAGGGCCACTACTAGTCATGACGTAGGAGATGTTTTGGCTCTATGTACTTTAGAATGGGAAGGGGCAAAGGCCTGTTGGTGGACTAGGCCCCATGACAGCCAGCGAGGTAGAACATGGGCCAATGGAGACAGTCACTCAACCACTTGAAAGTTTTTACTCTAAGGGTATGTTTACAATGAGTAAACAATAGCAATACAATGAGTAGACAATAACAATAGACTTTACTGCCGGCAAAAAGATCCAATCAGCCAATAAATGGCCATTTTCCCCTCATTGGTGGCCAATTATCTGCCGATTGAGCGTTTGTAGGAACACTTTTTGCAGATAATTGTCCTTAACTCAGGATGTATGAGCTGTGGCTGCCATGGATGGGACTTTTATCTCCAGCTCATCCTAAAGATGATCCAGTTGAGATCTAGGAAATGGAGGCATTACCCTGCTTAGAGGATAAGGGAGTCCCGCTGCCATAACAAGGGGGTGACTTGGTTAGGTAGCTGGTACTTGTCACAGCAACATGCTTATAATACCAGAACATAGAGTTTCCAGCAGAACAGTTCCCATCACACGGCTCCCGCCATCTTGTTTTCTTCCCATAAGGCATCTTGGTGCCATCTCTTCCCAAAGAAAGCAACACACATGCACCTGGCTGTTCACATGATGGAAGACATGATCTGGCCAGGTGCCTTCTTCTGCTGCCCCGGTTCTGCCTTTTTGCCCTTGGTATGCTCCTTAGGTTGTGGACAAGGATTCTAATTTTAGCTTACAGCTTAATGGCTGCTTTCTTACAGAGAGAACACCGCTCTTGTCTCCAGGTCAGGTGTTGTTTGCAATTAAGCTCCATTCACTTTAATGGAACTGAGTTGCAAAACCTGATCCCAAACTGGAGACAAGAGCGGTGCTGTCTCTGGAAGAAAGTGGCCATGTTCTACTAACGCTGGATGACCCCTTTAAAGACTGGTTTCAAGGTTACAGCTACTCGGTGTAGATGTACAGTACTTACCCTTTGCCCTTTACTACTGGAGAATCGTACAAGGTTTTATTGACCTAAGATAATATATTTATAATATAACCCCATTAGATACCGTAGCTACTATAGATAATATTGGTCTTTGACCTGTGGTATGGTAATTGATGCACAACATAGTATAAACTACTTAACCTGCATATTCCCATATACTTTTATTTCCAATACATTAAAGTGGTATTCCAAGAAAAGCAACCTTTCCACTATCCAAAAATAGAAAAGTAGGAAGTCGCGGGTGTCCGACCTCTGTACCCCCCCCTCCCCAAACCAATCTCCATATTGGGCATGCAGGTAAGGCACATGACCCGTGGCTCTATTCATTTCTATGGAGCAATGGAAAGAGCCAAGTACAGTGGAAGAGCGCCATACTTGGCTCTTTCCATCAGCTCCATAGGAATGAATAGAGCCGTGGGTCATGTGCTGTACCCACAGCTCTATACATAATACAGAAGCCGGGGCCTAATATGAAGACATGAAGGCGGCGGATTTCAGAGGTCGGACACCTTGCGATCTCCTACTTTTCCCCTATCGGGGGAGTCAGAGGCAGTGTGCCCTTGTCTCTCCAGGCGGAGGCAGTGCCCCCTTGTCTCTCCAGGCGGAGGCAGTGCCCCTTTGTCTCTCCAGACGGAGGCAGTGCCCCCTTGTCTCTCCAGGCGGAGGCAGTGCCCCCTTGTCTCTCTAGGCGGAGGCAGTGCCCCCTTGTCTCTCCAGGCGGAGGCAGCGCCCCCTTGTCTCTCCAGGCAGAGGCAGTGCCCCCTTGTCTCTCCAGGAGGAGGCAGTGCCCCCTTGTCTCTCCAGGAGGAGGCAGTGCCCCCTTGTCTCTCCAGGAGGAGGCAGTGCCCCCTTGTCTCTCCAGGAGGAGGCAGTGCCCCCTTGTCTCTCCAGGAGGAGGCAGTGCCCCCTCATCTCTCCAGGTAGAGGCAGTGTCCCCCTTGTCTCTCCAGGCGGAGGCAGTGCCCCCTCGTCTCTCTAGGCGGAGGCAGTGCCCCCTCGTCTCTCTAGGCGGAGGCAGTGCCCCCTCGTCTCTCCAGGCGGAGGCAGTGCCCCCTTGTCTCTCCAGGTGGAGGCAGTGCCCCCTTGTCTCTCTGGGCAGAGGCAGTGCCCCCTTGTCTCTCCAGGCGGAGGCAGTGCCCCCTTGTCTCTCCAGGTGGAGGCAGTGCCCCTTGTCTCTCCAGGCGGAGGCAGTGCCCCCTCGTCTCTCTAGGCGGAGGCAGTGCCCCCTTGTCTCTCCAGGCGGAGACAGTGCCCCTCGTCTCTAGGCAGAGGCAGTGCCCCCTCGTCTCTAGGCGGAGGCAGTGCCCCCTTGTCTCTCCAGGTGGAGGCAGTGCCCCCTTGTCTCTCCAGGCGGAGGCGGTGCCCTCTTGTCTCCCCAGGTGGAGGCAGTGCCCCCTTGTCTCTCCAGGTGGAGGCAGTGCCCCCTTGTCTCTCCAGGCGGAGGCAGTGCCCCCTTGTCCTTTGAGGGGGTTTTACCTGGAACATCTTTTCCCCATATTTCTTGTAGACAGCATACTCTATATGAGGCCGCACCAAAGCTTTATAAAGCGGTAATATTATATCCCTGTCCTGAGAGTCCAGGCCTGTTATATACATGACAATATCCTGCTGGCCTTAGAAGCCGCTGACTGACATTGTGTGCTGTTCTGTAGTCTATTATCTACAAGTACACCTAGATCCTTCTCTTTCAGTGATTCTCCCAGTTTATCTCCCCCTAGGACATATGGTGCATGCGGGTTATTAGTACTCATTTTCATGAAGAAATACCTTGTATAGCTTCGGGCAGTTAAAATCAACATAAAGGGGTAGTTCACCATTTTTTTAAATTGAACCGATGCCAGAAAGTTATATAGATTTGTATTTTATTTCTATTAAAAAATCTCCAGTCTTCAAGTACTTATGAGCTGCTGTATGTCCTACAGGAAGTGGTGTATTCTTTCCAGTCTGACACAGTGCTCTCTGCTGCCACCTCTGTCCATTTTAGGAACTGTCCAGAGCAGCAGCAAATCCCCATAGAAAACCTCTCCTGCTCTCCAGACTGGAAAGAATACACCACTTCCTGCAGGACATACAGGAGCTGATAAGTACTGGAAGACTGGAGATTTTGAATAGAAGTAAATTACAAATCACTGGCACTTTCTGGCACCAGTTGATTTGAAAGAATAGTTTTGTGTACTACCCCTTTAATAAAAGTTACATTTTATTGTATTCATCATATTACTGTCCCCTATTTCTCTGTCTCCCTTTCCCCTTATGATAATGTATAACTGTTAGATTGTTAGCAGTGTCTACTTAATGTGATTATTATTTAAAATAAGGCCATATTGACCATCCATACCATCCAATTTACCAGCAAACAGAGTCTGCTTGCTAAACATGATCCACACTGTTCCTCAAAGGTAAATCAAAGCTTTCCTCAAATCACTAATAATCCATAAATATTAAGGCAGCCATCTCTGATGAACCAGTCTACCTACTGCTATATGTCCACAGTGCTGCAGTGTACTCCCCTCCACCCATTTAGCTTTATACTAGTAGCAACTTTATCAACATTAGTACTTAGTATATGAGAAGCTCTATGTAAGTCACATAGAGGATAGAAGTTGTGAGAAAATGTTCTTGTTTGTTTTTTGGCTCAAATAACAAAGTAATAAACTAAAGTTCAAACCATCATCTCTGTAATCTCCTCCGGGCAGTGAGCCAAGAGCAAGTGAGAAATAACCTGTCATTCACATCATAATAGTCATAATAATAATAATAAAGAAAAGTATTGAGCTCGAGGATATGAACGAAAAAGAAAGTACTTGGTGTCATGTATTTACATAGCAGCTTGTTTTACTGCCACCCATTATAGTTCTAAGATTATCTCCGACACATAAACTTTAGTCAGGTTACAGCGAGCAGCTAGAACCAGCTTAAGACTTCTATGTTTCTGTAGATGGCTGTCGTGAGCTGAGCCTGCTGATGGCTGTGTATTACAGAAGACTCAGACCTGCCACTTCAGTCCAGTCCTGACCCCTAAGATGCCCCGATCAGTACTGATTATAGCCAGGGCCGGATTAAAGGGAGGGCACCCAGGGCACATGTCACAGGGCCTCCACCATTTGGGGGCCCCCACCAGCCTGAACCCAGCCATGATTATAGCAAATAAAAGACTAATGGACAATTGATGCACCTGTCAGGATCCCCATCATGGCAGCCAAAAGCCCTTTGAAGTTCTCCATGCTTGCCATGTAGATTCTGCTAATAGTGTATGCCTGAGGCAGATTGTACTGGCAGATTACTGAGATGGCGTATTAAAGTCCCTTAAAGAGGAAGTCCAGAGAATAAAAAAAAAATCAAGCAGGGGCAGGGTGGAAATGATAGGGAACAAGTACTTACCTCTTCCCGTTCCCACAAATCACCGAGCCAGAAAGATGCGGGTTCCCCGCCGGAAACCATTTTGAGATTAAATCACGACTCGGGAGAAAATGCCCCATCCAGCTGATGGACAGCCCGCTCAGCCAATCAGTGACAGGAGCAGCTTCCCGCCCCAGTCACTGACTGGTTGAGCGGGCTGTCAATTAGCCGAGTTATGATGTCTGCAGCAGAGAAGATCCTGGAGCCTGGAGGGGTTCTGTGGCAGCTCAGATGGTGGATAGCCGGCACAAGGAGAGGTAAGTTAGTGCCATTTGTTGTTTCTCCCTCATGCCCTGCCATTTCCAAATACCCCCTGAGGCCGGACTTTTCCTTTAAGGGGAACTTAAAAAAAAAGTTTAAGTGGGTGTTGCCTTTGTACCTTGTGTTTGATTTTGTAATTGAATGAATGGTGCGAGTCCCAAGTCGGAATACACCGGAGATGTTTACTTTCTCTTAGTGATGGCAGACAGTGATTACATATACTATCAGAGTGTATACATATACGTAATTTTTGTAGAAGCTTCCCCCCCCCCCGAGATGAAGGGGATGACGATCACAGAACACCCTTGCCCCTGGATTAGTGCTGACAGCAGCTCTCGCAGGACAATCTGAGCGCTGTCTCGGGCAGGTTCTGGAGGGGTGCTACCGCACTGTGAGAGCATTGTCCCCGGAAGGTGGGGTGGTCCATGAGAGCCATCCTGTGTGTGTGGGGGTGGGGGGGTGGGTCTTGGCCGTATGTGCAACACTCTCTTGCTGCACAGCCCCCCAACTGCTACAAAGGCTCCATAAAAATAAAGAGGCTCTTGGCATATCATTTACAAATAGTATGAACCACCCCACCACGATAAGGTGGCCTCATGCCGGGATGGACCCTACACTGTACTTTGGCCTCTCCATGGCCAATAATAAGGCTATCTCCTCATTATTTTTATCAAGATTTCTTTCTTTTTTGCAGCTGTGGGGCTTCTTTTACAGATTTTCATATCTGTATTGTGTCTGAATCTTGCCATTAGCGGGGAACTGTTGCATTTCTCTGTGTTTTTGTGTGTTTGCAATTTCAGCCATAGCAACGTGCTCCTGTCTAGTGTGAATGGTGTTCTAGGAGAGCTGACCAAATTTGTCTTTTTTGCCTGTGTTCCACCATCCCACCCAGGTGGTTATTATTATTTTTGCCAGTATTAGATGGATCCTGCATGCCCAGAGCATAGGCTTATTATATGCCATGGAGAGGCCATCCTGGCATGAGGCCACCTTATCGTTGGTGGAATGGTTTACACTATTTGCAACTGGTAAACTGGTGATTTCATATCTGTATTGGGTATGTGTCTTGCCATTAGCGGTGAGCTGTTGCATCTTTGTTTTTTTTGTGTGTCTACTGCGTCTTAGCTCATCGATCCCTGTCCACTCACCTGCTGATGGTCATCTGTCCGTGTAGTGAAGCTGGCGATGTGTCTCTGACCAGCTTCTAACACATAGTGTAGGCAGCGTTACCTGTCTAACTCGTATACTGTAAGAGGTGTAGATGTATACTCCTCCTCCCACACTACTGGTTACACTTGTGCCAAAAATATGTAAAGAAATCTGATCTACCAACATGAAGGCCGGCTAAGTGATGGCGTAAGTGACAAAAACATGTAGGACCATAGTCTGCTGTATTCTATGGCTTGTTTGTAGATAGAGTATGGGTGTGAGGCTTTGGCACTTAGAAGATCATTAATGCCTTTGGTTATGGTGGTTCCAGGTCGGAAACTTACAGGGGAATCTCTATCTGCGGCTACAGTCTGGGAGTAGGACTGATTTCCCAAATCCTGTAGGGCATGTAAAAGTCCCAAACAAATCCTCACAGGAAATCACTCGGTGACATTGTGTTATGGAAAGTGAAAGTGAAAGTAGCTTAGTCTGTCAGCTTCTCCTTTCTTCTTTCCTGAGGACATCAGAACAATAACCAGTCCGATACTGGGAAAAACCTCTTCTCCGACCTTACTCAGCTTGTAAACTGAAGCAGACCCTCATCCCTAGAGATTACGGCTCCCTTTATCCCGCCTGCTATCTCTTTCAATGGGAGGCCTAGCACGCCTCTACTCTCCGCGCAAAGAAATGGCAGGCGGGATTCGCCGTGGAGTCCGGGCTCTCACCTACAATTTTTACAGGGTCACAACAGGTTCTTACCCACACTTTTACAGGATCACAACATGTTCTTACGCACAATTTATGGCTGATTTCTTTTTTGAACATTTTTGAGAAGAATGCTCCATCTTGTGTAAAGGAAAGAGCTAGAAACACTTTTTTAATGTTTTTTCTTTATTTATTTATTATTCACTTCAGTATAGTACAAAAATATATGCTAAAAAAAAATTGTGCAATAGCAAAAATACCCATGTATGTGTGTCTTTACATAATACAGTGTCTATACAAGCAAAGCCAGCACCTGTATCACTCGTTAACAGCATCATTTTTTAAATGATTTATTACAATTTATTTATTCATTTTTTAACATTTTTTTAAAATCATTTTCTTCTATATTTCGCACTAGTAATGTATGATTCCTATGCCTGCTACCATGTGCATTGGAATAATCACATTGTTTTACCATGTGATTTTTGTTCATGCCACCCTAAGCAATCCTATTCATACAGCAATTCATATGCTATCTATTAGGAAAGTCAGGTAATCCCAAATTCACATTATTTGTCCTTAAAATTTTAAATGTACAATACATTGCAGATAATGATATATTGCATATGGCTTTAGTTTTATACGTTTGTTTAATGACATATAGATACCGCATAGAGTACAAAGGCAGCTTTCCACCATGGGGGATTTTACTAAGATCAGCGTACCTGTACGCCATAAATCCCCGTGCCTTCGCTCCACACCCGATAAATATATCCAGTGGATACAAGGCTTCCTTAGGGCCCATTCACACTACGGAATCGGCAACAAAATTCTGTGGGAAACCCCAATAGTGGAATTGGCGCTGAATTCTGCCTGCTTTCTGTTTGAATGGGAGGGCTCATGCGCCTCTGCTCTCCGATCAAAGAATTAACATGTCATTTCTTACCCATTTAAACAGATAGCAGGTAGGATTTCGTGTGTGGGAATTTCGATGCTGATTCTGTAGTGTGAACGAGCCCTAACAGTAGTCTCAGTAGTAGCTCTGGAGCTGGTGTAAATTTTCGCCATGATTTACACCTGCTACTCATGGTAATTCAGGCGCCGGAAGAGGCCCGCCTCCTCACCTTACTGCTTGCCAGGAAAAAGTCGCAGCCTGGTTTTCGCAAAAATCTGTGCCTTTATGCCGATGTTTGTCAGGTGTGCAGTTGATAAATCCCCCTATATGTATTGTCAAAAATTAGAAACTTCAGTGGGTCATGATGAGACATTAATGGCATAATGGCAGGTGCCAAATGTACAGTTCGTGCATCTATTCAGTGCTCTCAAAGTGATATATGATAATAAGATATTTCTAGCTAGAATAGAAGGGGTTAACCACAAACATAATCACCTTTGTTCTGATTTTGCGGGATAATATCAAATACTTGAATGGGAAACGGCTACAATGGCAGGCACAACCCATGGAAATAAACCTGATCCCGGACGAGCCCCCAAGAGGCTGGTAGAGGAGTCCGACAAATTGTTCCCATTTATATATTGTATTGTTCCCATTTATATATTGTGGGAGATATGATGGAAGGCCTCTGTTTTTCTGGCAAGTTGCAGGCACTTTAATCATAAAGACACTAAAGAGGGTGGATGAAGGTGACATTTCCATTATGCCGTTGCTTGCGGAAGTAATAGGGGCCCTGTAGTAGCCTGCAGTAATGGGGCCTCTGTAGTATTATACAGTAATGGGGCCTCTGTAGTATTATACAGTAATGGGGCCTCTGTAGTATTATACAGTAATGGGGGCTCTGTAGTATTATACAGTAATGGGGGCTCTGTAGTATTATACAGTAATGGGGGCTCTGTAGTATTCTGCAGTAATGGGGGCTCTGTAGTATTATACAGTAATGGGGGCTCTGTAGTATTATACAGTAATGGGGGCTCTGTAGTATTCTGCAGTAATGGGGGCTCTGTAGTATTCTGCAGTAATGGGGGCTCTGTAGTATTATACAGTAATGGGGGCTCTGTAATATTGTACAGTAATGGGGGCTCTGTAGTATTATACAGTAATGTGGGCTCTGTAATATTATACAGTAATGGGGGCTCTGTAGTAATCTGCAGTAATGGGGGCTCTGTAGTATTCTGCAGTAATGGGGCCTCTGTAGTATTATACAGTAATGGGGGCTCTGTAGTGTTATACAGTAATGGGGGCTCTGTAGTATTATACAGTAATGGGGTCTCTGTAGTATTATACATTAATGGGGGCTCTGTAGTAGTCTGCAGTAATGGGGGCTCTGTAGTATTCTGCAGTAATGGGGGCTCTGTAGTATTATACAGTAATGGGGGCTCTGTAGCATTATACAGTAATGGGGGCTCTGTAGTATTATACAGTAATGGGGGCTCTGTAGTATTCTGCAGTAATGGGGGCTCTGTAGTATTCTGCAGTAATGGGGGCTCTGTAGTATTATACAGTAATGGGGGCTCTGTAGTAGTCTGCAGTAATGGGGGCTCTGTAGTATTATACAGTAATGGGGGCTCTGTAGTATTATACAGTAATGGGGGCTCTGTAGTATTCTGCAGTAATGGGGGCTCTGTAGTATTATACAGTAATGGGGGCTCTGTAGTATTCTGCAGTGATGGGGGCTCTGTAGTATTCTGCAGTAATGGGGTCTTCTTTGTTTTCTGTTCTTTAGGTGTTTCTGTTGAGAAAGAAAAAAATAAACCATTACGGTAACCCAAGCTGTCTAATAGTCGACACACAATAAGCAATGGGCAATAGCTCATAAGTGGAGTGGAGTATCTTTTATACCATGGGTCTTCAAACTGCGGCCCTCCAGCTGTTGCAAAACTACATTTCCCATCATGCCTGGACAGCCAAATCCAAAGCTTTAGCTGTCCAGGCATGATGGGAGTTGTGGTTTTGCAACAGCTGGAGGGCCGCAGTTTGGAGACCCATGTTTTATACTATGGAGACAGAGCAGGAAGCTCCATCTCCTTCAATGAAGTTACAAGTAGTAGGGAAAATGGTGCGTGGTGAAGGTAATGACTATGTGCAATACAACACTAGAGTGGCCACAATCTTGAGGTACGCTATAGGTTTCTCCTCTAGGAATGCCCTACCAGGCAAAAATACCTATTCTGTTTTTCTAACGTTGGATAACCCTTTAAAGGGAATCCGTCAGCTCCCGGGCACTACCTGAGGTCTTGGCAGTGTGCTGTAGTTGGCAGTCCCCCAGTAAGCATGGTGCCTTTTTGGTAATCTTCCGTGCAGCGGATTATGTACAATCTTACTGTTACAGAGCTGTTGTCTATGCCACACTTGTCATGCATCCTCCTCCCTCTTCATGAATAATCAATGCTGCCCGGCCTCCTGCTCCCTCAGCTGTTAGATTGCAGATCAGTCCTCTGTAGGAAGGTTATGTCTGAAAGAATCTTTCCTCTGTAATGTGTTGGAGCTGTGGTCTAGGGGTAACTCACCTGTCTAGAGACCTGACAGCAGTTCATTCTCTGTAAATTAAATAGATGTCTTTTTTTCCCCTCATTATTGTATCATTTTTAAGGCTATGTTCACACGCACAGTATTTTTGCTCAGTATTTTGGTCAGTATTTTGCAACCAAAACCAGAAGTGGATTGAAAACACTGAAAGGCTATAATTTCAGTTTTTTTTTAAACAACGTCCGATATTTGCCATTAAATGACGGCCATCTGCTCAATTTCAACAGTGTGAGAACATAGCCTTTTTGTTTTCTCAATCCACTCCTGATTTTGGTTGCAAAATACCGAACAAAATACTGAACAAAAATACTGTGTGTGTGAACATAGCCTTAAAAATGATACAATAATGAGGGAAAAAAAAAGACATCTATTTATTTCCATCAGGGGGTACAAACCAGAGAATGAACTGCTGGCAGGTCTCTAGACAAGTGAGTAACCTCTAGACCACAGCTCCAACACATTAGGGAGGAGAGATTCTTTCAGAGATAACCTGCCTACAGAGGACTGATCTGCAATCTGACAGCTGAGCAAGCAGGACACCGGGCAGCATTGATTATTCATGAAGAGGGAGGAGGATGCATGACAAGTGTGGCACGAACAACTGCTCTGTGAGAGTAGGAGACATACGATTGTACATAATCCGCTGCATGGAAAATTACCAAAAAGACACCATGCTTACTGGGGGACTGCCAGCTACAGCACACTGTCAGCACCTTAGGTAGTGCCCGGGAGCTGACGGATTCCCTTTAAGAGGGGCCCCTTTCCTCAGTCCACACTGTAATCATTACCAATCACAGAGCATTTGGGGTACAATTCCCATTGGTTAACCTTGCTGTATAGCTGCCAATCATACATAAACACATTTTTATTTATTCAAATTGTCTCTTTGGTCATTATTTATTTAAATTTTTTATTTATTTTACAATACCCTCCATAAGGACACCTAAAAACTATTGGGGGCAATCTAACATTACTGTGCTATACCATTCTGACTCTAAAAAATCTATCAATAATGCATTCTGTAGTCCATAATATATCAAGGTACTGGTGATGACTGACCCGCATGCATCATATGTCCTAGGGGGAGTAATAACCTGCAGTATCATATGTCCTAGGGGGAGTAATAACCTGCAGCATCATATGTCCTAGGGGGAGTAATAACCCGCATGCATCATATGTCCTAGGGGGAGTAATAACCTGCAGCATCATATGTCCTAGGGGGAGTAATAACCTGCAGCATCATATGTCCTAGGGGAGTAATAACCCGCATGCATCATATGTCCTAGGGGGAGTAATAACCTGCAGCATCATATGTCCTAGGGGGAGTAATAACTGCAGCATCATATGTCCTAGGGGGAGTAATAACCCGCATGCATCATATGTCCTAGGGGGAGTAATAACCTGCAGCATCATATGTCCTAGGGGGAGTAATAACCTGCAGCATCATATGTCCTAGGGGGAGTAATAACCTGCAGCATCATATGTCCTAGGGGGAGTAATAACCTGCAGCATCATATGTCCTAGGGGGAGTAATAACCCGCATGCATCATATGTCCTAGGGGGAGTAATAACCTGCAGCATCATATGTCCTAGGAGTTCTGGAACCCAATCCATAAAAAAGGACGTCCTAGAGCTGGAAAGGGAACAAAGACGGCAACTAAACTAATAAGGGGAATGGAGCATCTTAGAATTACATTTGTTTAGTCTGGAGAAGAGACGTATAGGGGAGATTGGAGAGACAAGGGGGCGCTGTCTCCGCCTGGAGAGACAAGGGGGCGCTGTCTCCGCCTGGAGAGACAAGGGGGCACTGTCTCCGCCTGGAGAGACAAGGGGGCGCTGTCTCCGCCTGGAGAGACAAGGGGGCACTGTCTCCGCCTAGAGAGACAAGGGGGCACTGCCTCCGCCTGGAGAGACAAGGGGCGCTGTCTCCGCCTGGAGAGACAAGGGGGCGATGACTCCGCCTGGAGAGACAAGGGGGCGATGCCTCCGCCTGGAGAGACAAGGGGGCACTGCCTCCGCCTGGAGAGAGACAAGGGGGCACTGTCTCCGCCTGGAGAGACAAGGGGGCACTGTCTCCGCCTGGAGAGACAAGGGGGCACTGCCTCCGCCTGGAGAGACAAGGGGGCACTGCCTCCGCCTGGAGAGACGGAAAGATTCAATCTCTGGAGGTGAGAAGACGTCTCCAATATGAGAACAGTAATCTGTGGAACAGTCCACATCAGGATCTGGTCACAGCAAAAACTGTAGAGGGCTTCAAAACAGGAGAGACAAGTTCTTAGAACAAAATAACATTAATGCATATGTATAGACCCCATCATCCATCCTCTCCTTGTATATGTATAGAACCTACCAATCATCCTTCCCTCCATCCATCCATCCCCTCCCTGTATATGTATAGAGCCTACCTATCATCCTTCCCTCCATCCATCCATCCATCCATCCATCCCCTCCTTGTATATGTATAGAGCCTACCTATCATCCTTGCTTCCATCCATCCATCCCTCCTTGTATATGTATAGAGCCTACCTATCATCCTTCCCTCCCTCCATCCATCCCCTCCTTGTATATGTATAGAGCCTACCTATCATCCTTCCCTCCATCCATCCATCCATCCATCCATCCCCTCCTTGGTTGAACTAGATGGACATGTGTCTTTTTTCAACCGTACTATGTAACTATATAACAGCTTTCTGCCTATGTACAGAATCGGTGGATACCCGTCAATCAGGTGGGGGTAGCATAAGCTCCTGTGCGTCCATTTCCCTTTTTTCTTTATCTCACGTAGATCTGTCATATCCCGCTGATCCTACTCCAATCCCTCTCAGTGCCCCATAGAGTAATAGTGGTGCCCCTGTTTACAACACAAAGTTAGTGCTCCATTTTGTTCCTAAAAATATGATGTCCATTGAGCCCCACAGGGAGAATACTCTTCTATGTGCCCTTCCCCCTTGTGTATATACAGTGCAGAGCTGTGTATGTGTCTAAGCTTATAATTATTGGCAGTCTTTTGATGGTTCGTAAAATACAGAAAACATTTACCTCTGATAATGAACCTGTTCCTCTTTTTCAACAGGTACAACATGGCAGCAGCGACAAAAACAACAGTCAGAAGAACGAGGACCGCGGAGAAGATAGAATTCCTGCTGATCTCCTTACCACCTTCTGTTCAGGGTTTAAGTTTGAAAAACTTTATTAATAAACTTTTCCACATCTGCTGAATAGTCCCCAAAAATAACATCAGCGATCCCACATAACTGACCTCTATGTATATACAGTACACCCATACAGGCACCAAATACACTATACAAGTACACTGTCATACATGTTACCATCATACTGTTTCCGAACAAATCCCAATATACCACAATAATGACACTCTATTAATTCTACATAATGACTGAAAAATAATAACCATACAGCGACTGAATTTCCACCGCTACACAAAGACCAATGGTTCCCCCCCATACAGAGACCATTTAGCTCTTTAGGCTTTGTGGATTTTATAAGTGGTTAAAGTGCAGTTACATTGAGTGACTCACTGATGGGACTTGGTGTGGGTAGTGCATCATCTGTAAACCAACATGAAAAGTTCTTCGGGTCTGTAAAATAGGACAACATGTTAGGAGTAAATAGGACAACATCTTAGGAGTAAAATAGGACAACATCTTAGGAGTAACATCTTAGGCTCTTCACATTTTCAGCACCGTTTTCACCTTACCCCAGCCGTAATACCCCAAACTGTGGTATGAGGCATCAGATGTTCTATTATTAATATTGGTAATGTTACTATTATTTGTTATAATATTTTATCTGGCAAGTGTATGGCACTATTCGGGCACCACAGAGTATGATGGAAACAGAGCGGCACTTTACAATGTAAGAGCGACCCTCGATAGCTTTTCCGCATGTCTCCCACTGAGACTTATGTCATAGGACAAGCAGAATATGAAGAGATTTACCTTTTTTTATGCAGGACTTTGTAGTTCCATCTTTCACCAAACAGCAAATCCTTTCATACTTCTTCGCCTCAGTCATGTCCAGCGTGGACCTTAATGTGTATGTACCTTCTTTAGCTAGAACCTCAGGTTTAACTCCGGACGTGTTGAGCTTTGTTCCATCACCAAACCACTGTATCGATGTATTTTTATCGCTCTCTGCTTCACATTGTAGCTCATTTGTACAGTTTCCAGTAATCTCTGGTTTACATGTACCTGGGAAAAACAGAGAAATAATATACATATTATAGAGAAGGTGCATTGTGGTAGTTCCAGTATTCAGTAACCCCCGCTCCTGCCCATTGTGAAGTGTGTGAGGGTCATTCTACAGGTGATGGATTCCAACTTAGGATACGTCCACACTACGGAATTGCAACGAAAAACCCATTGCGGAGTCTGCAGCTCGCACCCGCTCGCTGACTCTGGCGGCCATGCGCGTCTCCGCCCTATGTCATAGACTCCATTCTGCAACGGGTTTTCCGTCTCGCAATTCCATTGTGTGCACGTACCCTTAATGTATGGACAGGTAGAGAAATCGAGAGAAATACCTGTAAGATGCTCCAACAATGGAACGAGCAAACAAAGAAGAATGTAAGGGGGGCAATGTATTATTATTAGTTAGTATATTACTATGGTATAAAGTTGACGACTGGGATCTGGTTGAGCTGTGTATGACCCCCAATGGTGCAGATTTGATGCTGCGTTCAGTTATTTAGATCAAACCAGCTGCGGATCTGCTGCGATACACTGTGTGTGAAGCTACCCTAAGCTGGAGCGCTCACAAGTAGAGATGAGCAAATAGGGAAATGTTCGATGATTTGAAATTTGATTCGATATTCGTATATTCGAATGAATATCGAATCCTGTTATAGTCTATGGGAGAAAAATACTTGGGACCTGGAAATCGATATCGACCACCAGGGAGGTCACCAAGTGCACAATGACACCTCAGGAAATGTTGTCAACACCTCTGGATGCATATGGGACAGCAGGGGAAGCATGCCGGGGTGCATCTAACACTAGTGATGA
>NW_027209221.1:0-30654 GCF_027789765.1 Dendropsophus ebraccatus
CCCCGGGCGTGTTGTAAAGCGGCTCCTGGTGACGTCACTCGGGGGGCCGGCATTGCACGTCGCCACGCCGACGTCTTTATTAAGCTGCGCATGCGCATTACAGTGTGAAGCCGCTGCTGTACTACGCCGCGCAAGCGCAGTACAGCAGCGTCTTCTCAGGCTGCACTGCGCATGCGCAGCTTAGTAAAGACGTCGGCGTGGCCGACGTGCAATGCCGGCCCCCCCGAGTGACGTCACCAGGAGTCGCTTTACAACACGCCCAGAGGGGCGTGATTACAGCACCGGAGGCGGCCCAGGAGCCTGTGACTACATGACGAAGCCCCCGCCCACCGTGACTACTTGACCAGCCCCCCGCCACCTTGACTACTTAGATGGTAATTTGCATACAGCGCGGGACACTATTAAACTACTTTGCGGCTGAATGTTCATGGGACGGAGGGACAGGGGGGGTTAGGAAGCGTGCTGGCTGATGTACCAGCACGTTTCCTTATCTTTATGGCCAATTTGTGTGTGATTGTTTCCCTTTAAATATTTCTACTGTTAATGCTATAGATTTTGGTCAATATATAGTTTCGGCCAGTATTTTAACCAAAACCCAGAAGTGGAACTGACACAAAAAAACTATAATGAAAGAGTTTTTTTTTTGTCTTTAATCCACTGCTTTTTTGGTACAAGTTCTGACCAAAATACTACATTTGACCTTAACCTAATTTTGCAAATACCAGATGATACATGCAACTGAAATTTTCCATTCATTTTCAGAATATGGTCAAGCAAAAAGCCATGCGAGTTCTGAAACAGAAAAGAATGTAGTGAAAATATTGGGTTGCATATCTAAAAAGATATACAATTATTGCCATTTTATATTAGTACGGTATATATGCTCCCTAACCAAAGTACTGCCACCATGTGCAAGGATGACAATATTACATGCTAAGACATATAGATGTGTGGGCCAATGGAGGGGAACTTTACACATACAGACTGTAAAACTAACTTTTTAAGGAAAAAACTTGCTAAAAAGTGCCTGTGTCTCAAAGTCTATAGTTAGGGTGGCCTGATATAGTATTGGACCTCCTTAACTGCTCCCAAAGCGGTGAGGTGAACTGCTGATTCAGCCTTACAACGCCACTGAGGGGACTGTGCAGCCATTTATAGCTGTACAGTTTACTTAAAGCGCAACTATAAAATATTTTGACCATTCAGTTTTAGTTAGCTTAGGTCATGATAAGAGACTTTTTGCAATATACATTAATAACCTAAAATGACAGTTTTTTAAATACATAAGGCTGATTATGCCCTTAACAGCTCTGTCTGGCTTATTTCTGCATTCCTGCTGGACACACGCCCCTCCCTGGAGATCCGTCCTGAGTGTACAGACTCTGACAGGAGGATCAGATAACAGTCCTGACACAGACATAAAAAAAAACCCTCCCCCCCCCCCCTCCCCTCACCTCCTAGCAGCACGTTTTCCCCCCTCCCCTCACAGAGGTGACAAAGCAGAGCTGAGGTTTGTGTGTGTGTGAGGAGCAGCGCAGGGGAAGAGCTGGATGGAGAGACAAGTGTATCCAGTGCCACCATCACTCTAATGTGCTGCATGAGGGAGAGTGGGTGAGTCACAGAGGGGAGGACTACAAGTCCCAGCACAACACAGCTGTAAGTCCTTCCATAGTACATATAACATTCACTATCAGATGTCTGCAGCAGGTTCCCCCCACCTCCATGGCTGACATTATCCTACAGTGTAATGAGAGCAGATGACTGTATCTAATCCCACTGTGTGTGATACCATCGGCTGGGGCTCTGAATCTAATCTTACATTGTGATACTGTATGCTGGGGCTCTATCTGATCCTGCTATGTGTGATACATCTGCTAAGGTGCTGGTCAGTGAATGGAGAGACCCAGCCAGGGAGATGAGGGATAGGCCACGCCCACTTTCTCTCAGCCAGAAGAAAAATTCATTTATTCCTGAGCCAAATAACTGGTGATATCTCAGCGAGCGTACATGCTATCAACGCAGTTAGGGCTCTTTTAAAAGTAACACGAGGGCTTTTTATTTGAGGAATTTCATTTTTTGGCTACTGAAATTATAGTTGCGCTTTAAGGAAACCTTTATCAGTACTGGCGTACTTGTACACCAGCCTTAAAGGGGTACTCCAGCGAAAAGCTTTTTCCCAGTAATTGAAAACACATTACAAAGTTATATAACTTTTAGAGATGAGCGAACTCGAGCATGCTCGAGTCCAATCCGAACCCGAACTTTCGTCATTTGATTAGCGGTGGCTGCTGAACTTGGATAAAGCCCTAAGGCTATGTGGAAAACATGGGATATAGTCATTGGCTGTATCCATGTTTTCCAGACAACCTTAGAGCTTTATCCAACTTCAGCAGTCACTGCTAATCAAATACCGAACCCGGTTCGCTCACTCCAATAACTTTGTAATATGCTTCAATCACCTGTTCCCCCCCCCCCCCCCCCCCCTTCCCCTATCTTTTCCCCCTCCCTTATCTTTTCCCCCCTCAATCCCCCACCAGGAAGTGAAGTAAACTCATTCTTACCTAATGACTGTTGACCCCAGGCTGTTCTGTGGCAGCCGTTTTGTGACAATGACGTCATCAAGAGGGAGGCGGGTATAAACCCTGTTACGCCAGCCTTTCTTTGTCAGATGACTCAGGTTGCTTAGCTCTGATTGGATGAGCAAGCTGTAAAAACAGTTTTACAGAGTCACTTAGACATCACAGGAGTCAAAGTGCATCATGGCAAAGCCCAAACCAGGAAGCGAAGAAAAAATGAAGACACCAACTGGAGCTTCAATGACCTTTTTTTTTTTTAATCAGCGCTGGAGTACCCCTTTAAATTTAAATAAAGCCTCTCCCAATTTACCCAGTGCAACTCCTTAGTAAAGCTGGTGGGACCTGCGCCTGTTAAAGGGTTGCACAGAAATCTACACCTGCTCCATAACAGGTGTACATTTCTTCATGGTTTACGGCTGTTTCCAGGCATAAACCATGATAAATTAGGCATGGGAGGAGGCCATGCCTCCTCCCTGTCTTGCTGTGCTTCCCTGCCTTCCCATCAGGCAAGAAGGATTACGGGTGGTGTACGCCACAGAATAGGCCAAAAGCTGTGCGTTTTCTGTGTCATATGATAAATGACGTGATGTTTTGATAAATGTGCCCAAAATTTTCCTTTTACTTTTTGCTGCACCTAATCCTAAAGGAGTGAATCTATGTTTCAGGTATGAACAGCAAAGAGATAACCTAAATCAGCAATCCTTTAACATGGAGCAAGCCAATTATACCATTCAAACACTAAAAGACACAAAAACAACGGTAGGTGATTGGTGTTGAAATGTCATTCACTAGCTTTCTGTTGTGTGGAAAAGGAAAATACAGTGGTGCCTTGGATTACGAGCATAATTCGTTCCGGGACTGCGCTTGTAATCCAAATCCACTCTTAAACCAAAGCAAAACTTCCCAAAAGAAATCACTGAAATGCAGACAATTGGTTCCACACCCCTAAAATAATGATTTTTATTTTGAATAACACGTAGAACAAATAAAACAAACATTAGAAACAGCTAAATATTTTGTATTATAAGTTGCTGTACAGCATAGTATCAGCATGCGGAGTATAATGTATAGTAACTGCATAACCTGAAAAACAGCAGCAGTTTGTAGATACAGGATGGAGCTGCAGATCCCCATAATGGCGAAAATGGGAAACACAAGGGCCGATGGAGACTGCGGGAGTATAAAGGAATGAGCAGGGTGTAGAGTGAGCACAGTTTAGCAGCACTCTGTCTGGGGAGCTATGAAGAGATTACCTCCACAGTCCTGTCCCCTGATGTAAGCCCCAGCCTGAAGTGGATCTGCCATGATTTGGTGAGGGAGACTTTCCTGGGTCAAAGTACAGTGCTGTAGACCCCGCTGTTCAGACCATGGCCCTTCCCCACTCCCCTCCCACCCAGTACAGGAAGCTCTTAAACCAAAGCAATGCTCTTACACCAAGTCACAATTTTGAAAAACTGTGAGCTCTTAACCAAAATGCTCTTAATCAAAGTTACTCTTAAATCAAGGTACCACTTGTATCTGCAAACTGATTTGTATCACACACATACAGTGGTGTAGCTAAAGGTTCACATGCAAATGCTTGGCTTGGGCCCTCTCCCTGTCTATGGTCTTATAAATATGCTGTCTCTATGTATATCTCTTTGTTTGTGGTGCAATAAGCTGCCACAAGAGGTGAGCCTCAGGCAAAATCAGTGAGGAGCTAAGTGTGGACCCTGAAGACCTAAAAGGGTTGTGTCATGAAGAAAAGTAGGTCTTTTGCCCTTGGTTAAAAAGACGGCCAGTAGATTTATGCTGTAATATCTAAGGGTAGCATAAACGAGTCACAGAGAAGCTGAACAGAATGATCTATTTCTTACATTGCTGATTCAGAGAGATCCTCCTGAATAACAAGAACAATAACTAGTCCTCTCCATTATGTGCATGTGGTCAGTAGTTCTGGATATTCAGGAGCACCTGCACACTTTGCCTACCAATCACTGAATGACAGCTATCTGTCTATAAACAGTATAGATGGACGACTGTTAATCGGCTGCTGGAGGGCAGAAGAAGTGGTATGACACAAAGCTGATTCTCAGGCATATCAGAAGAACAGCTAAACAGAATGATGGAAGTAATATATTGTGCTGTTTAGTATTTCTGTCACTACTTTATTCGCTTGCCTTAAAAGAGAGCAGCATAAAGTATTGTATTGCCACCCCCCCCCCCCAAAAAAAAAAAAAAGTTTTACAAGTTACCATTAAACACTTATTATGGGAAATGCTTATAAAGTACTATTTTCCCTGCACTTACTACTGTATCAAGGCTTCACTTCCTGGATAACATGGTGATGTCACGTCCCGACTCCCAGAGCTGTGCGGACTGTGTCTGCTGGAGAGGATGATGGCAGGGGGACACTGAGGGACACAGGGCACTGGGGGGACACTGAGCATCCCTCTGCCATCATCCTCTCCAGCAACCACAGCCAGCACAGCTCTGGGAGTCGGGTTGTGACATCACCATTTTATCCAGGAAGTAAAGCCTTGATGGAGTAGTAAGTGCAGGGAAAAAAGCACTTTATGTACATTCCACTTTATGTACATTCCCTGTAATAAGTGTATATTGCTAATTTGTAAAACTTTTGGCGGGCAATACAATAATTTAATAAAAATGTTCGCTGTACTTCTCCTTTAAGGCCTGCCAGGCATCCACTAGGTTGGGACACTCATGCTTAGTTCAGTTGCAGTGTTCTGATCTGTCCCATTAGTACTGGCTTTTACTTCACATGCAGCAAGGAGGATTGCGGGAAAGTGTCTGCCTTATTGCATGGCAACAGCAGGGTCACTGTACTGAAACCAATGAGTGAATAGATCTATGGGGAAGAAAAATGGAACAGTGATGTAAGTTACTTTACTAAAAACAACATATATGTATGTGGTACACATCTGATTTTACCTTCTGTGCTTTGTGACAATTTGCTTTGTGCTAATCTTTCCCTGGCCATAGCAATAATTAGTAAAACCAATCTATGTTCTAAAGAGTTAAAAGTATTTCTTTTTAATTTCTTGTTGCTAGACATGAGTGAATTTACAGTATCAATGAAGCGAATCGCTTCATTCTCTCTGCAATCTACTCATCTGCCAGCTGCCTTTTAACTCACTACCGTTCCTCCCCGTGTGCCTGGAAAAACTGGATCCAGTCCTTGGAAACTGGGAGAAATTCCCAGGATTGGATCCAGCTTTTCCAGGCACCTGGGGAGGAGCTCTGCTCTTCTGTATCAATGCTTGCTTACACAGTCTGTAATAATTGAGCAGCCAGGGCTAGATGTGGTAATCAGCCATCGGGTGCATGTCTCTTATCATCAGTGGCTGAATTCCACATTTAGCCGTTTCTGCTTATAGAAGCCTTTCTAAACACAAGGGTAATGTAGTAGAGGTAAATGCTTGACTGCTAGATAATGCTGTTTGCCAAGTATATTTGTATAGTCACAAATAAGTAATATGCTATTATAATTTTTTGTTTTGCAACGTAAGGTGGAAGCAATGAAAATCGGGGCAAAGGAAATGAAAAAAGCATACAAGCAAGTCAAAATTGATCAGATTGAGGTAACTATTGAAACATCAACCATCTGTTTTTTCTTTTTCCTTTAAAGTTAGCAGGCCATATTTGGGGCCATATTTAAACAATCAGTAATTTTATTTTATTTTTTTGTTAAAAGAACAGATAAGTTGTATTTGCTGCAGAATTCAATACAATCGACAGGCTATACACTAGGATTACTGAAAGAAAGCCCACAAATACATCTGCCCCCATGGTTACTGTCTCATCTTACACACCTCCTCTCTAGTCCTGAGAATATCCAGGGATTTTTTTAAATATCTTTTTATTTGAGCAAAGACAAGCAGTTTAGAAAAAAACAGCTTGGCATCTTAGCATTCATTTTATAGTTGGTACAACTTGTAAAAGAGAAAAACAATAGATACAAATCCATTTTGTACCCATAACAATATCCTTGTTTAGGCACCTGTTGATACGTCTCAGGTATACAACGACTGTATAACCATTGTGAAAGGGGACGTGTATGAGATACAAGTACATTTTTGGAGTACTCCAGGCTATACAGATACATTTTCAAAGTGTGTTAGGGATGGTTTGGGGGCTTTACTATGTTTTTTTAGGTGATTGGTTCCCTTTAAAGGAATGTGTGCGAGCCTTGTTTTATAGGTTTTACTTAAAGGGTTATTCACCCCTTTTATGTGCCGACTATTCAGCCTTTAAAGGTGTTGTTGCTGTTTTATTCTAAGGGAGGAATCACAGTAGTTGGACATCAACAGATCTGTGACCATCTAGCATACCTTTTGTTGCCTGTGTTTATATTTTCATAGAAAAACACCTTTACTTGGACTGTAAATAGTGTGAAGAAGGCAGAGTCTATTTTTCCCACTGTACTGTAAGCCCGCTCCTTTGCATAATCAGCGACAGACATTGTACATACAGAGAAACAGATCGCTGATCTCAGGAAGACCAGCCAAACGACAACCCTGCCGGCTGCTAGTGAAAGCGCTCAAAGCAGTGAAGTCCTAGGTACATTGCCCCTGGGAAACATAAATATGCAAAAGAAGAGCCTGTGGAGCCTCATCAAAGAGTCTCGAAACACAGGACTAGCCAGATATCCCTCCGGGAAGGACCCAGCCAGGGGTTGGCTGGGTCCTTCCCGGAGGGATATCTGGCTAGTCCTGTGTTTCGAGACTCTTTGAGGCTCCACGGGCTCTTCTTTTGTACATTATTGTACATACAGGGCAGTGAGATTCAGCAGTGCTTCGGCCCAGTGAACGATAGGCCCGCCTCCTTGATGCTCTTCACGGCCCAAATAGTCATTTTTTTTTAATTAAAATAAAACCCCAAACACAGGCAACAACACTATGTGTTAAACTCTTTTATTGGTATCTGTCCAGCAGTTTCGCCAACTTAATATGCGGTCAGGGAGTTTTGCTTTAACTTTTATTTTCTTGCAATATAATGGGTCATGTTTGTGCTAAATAATAATGTGGCCTGTACAGGATTTACAAGATCAGTTAGAAGATATGATGGAGAATGCAAACGATATCCAGGAAGCACTGAGCCGTAGTTATGGGACACCCGAAATTGATGAAGATGATCTTGAAGCTGGTAAGGAAATATGTTTGTAATTATAAGGAAATATTGTGGATAATCTGCGAACAGGTGTAGAACTTTGATGGCCACTTTAGGTAACTGCATGTTTTCAGTTTACAACCGTAGTGGCAGCCATGTGATGAATGGATGTGTGTATTTTCTTGCTTGGAGTTTATCTTTATATTAAATAGAGGGGAGAACCTAGATACAATATGGTATTAAAGTATATGTGCACAATTGTCCTAAGCAGCAACATTATTTATGTGTAATCAGTGATTGTTGACTTTTTTTTTTTTTTTTTAACAAATACACCACACAATATGATACACCTACAATTGAGAAGAACCCAAAATCAAATCAATCATATATAGAGGGCACTAAGCCACAAATTAAACAGCTACAACCGCCCCAAAAAACACAAATAAAGAATATGAAAAGTAAACAGAATGCCTTTATTGTGCACAATCTTTAAACACAATTAAAACCTACCCATAAAAACAATTGTGGGGTCCCATCCATTAACGCATAATAAGCACAATTGCATCGTAGTAACAGCAGCAAATTCATCTAAATAAGATAAGGTAAAGTGCAATGTATAAATAACAGCTAGTTCATATTAAGTGCAAAAACATACATAACAGCTATTATAGTAAAGTGCAAAAGTCAGATTAATGGCAGCAGCACATATATTGCATATACATAAAGTAATAGTAGAATATATACCATTGCCGCCAAATAACTGCATTTAAAGTTGTTAGCAAAAACACTCACATACCCTAAAATAACGAGCATATTTGCCCCTTTTACTAAATGTGCTGCACCCAATATATACATTTTCCTTGTCCTGTTGCTATGCCATCATATAGCATAATATGCGTATAGTAATGTCCTGTTGGTTCTCTTTTGCATTTTATGGTGTGTCCTTTGCTTATAGACACTTCTGGCAATCAGCATCTTCTTTTTTTCCCCCCCAAATTACAGAGCTGGATGCATTGGGAGATGAATTCATGGCAGATGATGACAGCTCTTACTTAGATGAAGCAGCCTCGGCACCTGCAATTCCTGAAGGCATTCCAAGTGACTCGAAAAATAAGGTATTGGGATTTGAAAAAGATAAGAAAAATAAAATATGCTTCACTTTCATAAACATTGTTACATGTTTTAGAGCAGGGCTTCTCAAGCTTTTTGCCCGGACCATACCAGCCACTCCATGTTGATGTTTCACAGGCCGAATATCTCTCTGTGTAATAGAGACAACAATTAGCCGATGAAACCATCATCAGCGGCTGATCGTTGGTTTAGGTTTGGACCTAAAATCGTTGGGCGACGACCGCACATTGCTACATGTAATAGTGATGCGCTGCTGACGGCTGATTGCCTAAACACCTGATACCTTACCTGTCCTGGTCTTCTCTCCTGTGCTCCGCTGCTTCCCGGCGGCAGCAGTAGCGTCTGAGCAGCCTATCACAGGCTGGAACACTGAAGCCGATGGGACTGGGAAGCTGCAGAGCATAGGAGAGAAGACTGGGACAGGTAAGTAGAGATGAGCGAACCGGGTTCAGATCGATCCGAACCCGAACATTCGGTATTTGATTAGCTGGGGCTGCTGAACTTGGATAAAGCTCTAAGGTTGTCTGGAAAACATGGATACAGCCAATGACTATAGCCATGTTTTCCACATAGCCTTAGGGCTTTATCCAACTTCAGCAGCCACCGCTAATCAAATGCCGAACGTTCGGGTTCGGATTGACTCTAGCATGCTCGAGGTTCGCTCATCTCTACAGGTAAGGTATCAGGTTTTTAGGCAAGGGCTGCATGGACATCGTTAGACCGATTGTTACTGCCCAGTTATCAGGCTAATAGGTCCAGTAAACGAGTGCCGATATAGCAGATCGCCGCTTGGTTACTAAATTGATCGGGCCATAGTCGGCCGTCTAATAGGACCCTTACTGTAATGAGAAGTTAAAGGACCTGTGAGATCAGGTCCTTTACCAATTCTAAGCACAGACGCTTACCCTTTTAATGTAGGACAGCTAACAAGGTAGTCCCTGTGTCCCGATGTTGGACACAGACACCTCACCAGACTGTAAAACTGTGAGGTGCAGTTCGGAGCAATAAATGGCATTGTAGGTGTAAAAGAAAAAAATGTGACCTTTCCCTTTTTACTGTTTCCCACAGGATGGCGTGTTGGTAGATGAATTTGGACTGCCACAGATTCCAGCTACATAATTCTACACCATGTTACAAACTGCTGAAGTAAACTAAGTCATCTTTCTTTTCAGTGGGATTTAGTTTTTTTCTTTTCTGCTTTAAACTTATCTAACAGTTTCCTTTTTTTACAACCCGAACAAAAACTTGGTTTCATATTTTAACTTTTGCTTAAGTCACTACATCCCTATTAATGGGAGGAATTACTTGCTGTACTCTTCTAACTTGTTGGGAGCAGATTTCCACAGCCCTGAGGAAGACTGGTTCCTACGCTACCAACGCTTCACATGTGCAAGGAACAATAATAATTTGCAAAAATATTTTGTATAAAAACATCTCAGGCTGGGAGACCTGTGAAGATTCAATACAACCTCTTGATGTGTGCTAGTTTTAATGAAAATGTAGCTTTATTCTCTAAGCAAGCATTTGTTTCCTATAAATCCATTGTAATTAAGCCCAGGTCTCGTAGGTGGAAGGTTAAGGGGCGGATGTATCAATAGTCGGAGTTTTGTTTTTTGCGCCACACTTTATATTTTTCCAGGATTCAAACTACTGGATTTAGCAGAAGGTGCATGTCTTTGCATAAATCAGGCTTAAAAAAAATCTTTTTTTTTTTTTTTTTTTTTAAGCTAATCTGGGTAAAAATATTGATATCTCTGCCCATATGGTGCAAACTGGCAAAAAATTTTGTGCAAGGTGTGTGTGAGTGAGAGAGACATTACATTAGCCCCCTACCTCAGGTTGCACTAGAAGAGCTTGATACATCTGCCTCCAAAGGGGGCCTCTGTAAGGGGGCCTTTAAACAAAGAGATTTGTCTGACAGATCTTTGAAGCCAAAGCCAGCAACAGGCTTTAAGCAGAGAACAGGTCATAAAGGAAAGACTGAGATTTTTCCTAGTTTTAAATCCATTCCTGCCTCTGGCTTCAAAGATTTGTCAGATAAATCTCTGTGTAAAGGCACCCTTTAAAAGTGAAGATCTTGGGTCACAGTCTTTGAAACTTCAGTCCATGTTGCATCCAGAATCATACTTAACACCTTCATAACCAAAATTTAACCATTAAACAATTGTGTGTGTACATATATATTTCATATCCATTTTTTTTTTATTTAAGTAGTCATGGGTACAAGAGGATTAAAATCCAAATATTACTTGTGTCTTAATTAACTTAATAAAAGAGTATGAGTTGCTGTTATTTTGTCTACTCCAGTTGTAGTCAATTTTGTGTCTGCAATGGCAGAAGATGTCAGGTGTGAACAAATGATGGAATGTTCTAGGGATTGACAAGAGTGCAGTGTATTTGAAAGGGACAAGGCACCTTTAAGTCTGGGGGTGACTCTTCCGCCATACTGTTCTACTCCTGACTAGTGATGAGCAAGTACTAAAATGCTCAGGTGCTCATTACTTGAGACTAATATCTCCCGATACTAGAGTGCTCGTTTTGAGTAACGAACCCCATTGAAGTCAATGAGGGACTCGAGCATTTTTGCAGGGGACCCAAGTGCAGTAGGGGGAAGGTCGTGTGAAAACCTGTCAACCTCAGAAAATGATGGAAATGGACAGGAAACAGCAGGGGCAACATGTATGCATGCCTCTGAGGCTGCCTAATTGCACCATTATGCCTAATTCTGTGCAACAGCCTGGTTAAAACAGAGGTAGGCATATGGACCACCCAAAAACTCAGCCTGACACAGCATGGCAGTGAGAACACAGGGAACCATTAAAACAGAGGTAGCATATCATGAACCAGCCAAAGGCCCAGCAGTAGTCAACATGGATGCCAGTGAAGGCCCAGCAATAGCCAACATGGAGGCAAGGGCAGGCACAGCAGTAGTCAACATGGATGTCCATTACTGCTCTGGTCAATCCTGCCTTAAAAACGGCTACAACATTGAAAAAAGGTAGAAGGTACTAGTGAAAGAATGGCATAGGACACCCATAAGATAAGATGACATCCACAGATAATATGGTTTGAAATGGACAAGACAAGGAAGGTAAGGGCAGGCACAGCAGTAGTCAAGATGGATGGCAGTTAAGGCCCAGCAGTAGCCAACAAGTAACCTAACCCCAGCACCCTTTCGATTTTGAATTTGACTGTAGCAGTTGGGTTAACATTCTATTGAAGTTCTATGCAGGTGTACTACAAATCCCAGCAATACAGTGTAGTACCCACTAGTTGGGGGGGGGGGGGGCTGTACGGTACAATCTGGCAGTGGCTGGACATAGACACACTCTGACACCCTCGTCCAATGAGCAGTGAAGTTCTATGCAGGTGTACTACAAATCCCAGCAATCCAATGTAGTACAGCAGCACCACCAGCCCCAAAATAAAAAAAAGTACACTGAGCACTTCCTAGGGGTCTGTATGCAACACCTAATGTCCCCTTTCTGCCAGCAGCCAATCACCACAGTGTGCTGGTTAAATCTTGGTAGCAGCACTGCAAGTCCCAGCCAGCAGTCTGTAGTAATACTATTAAAAAATGATTTGAAGCCCTGAAATGGGCTGTTTGTTTGTATTGCTAGTATTCCCTGCCTACTGGAACGCTAAATCCTACACTGACACTCTCCCTGAGAAGCAGCAGCTCTGTCCCTAATCTCTCACAGCATACATCTGAAGCGAGTACTGCCGGCTGCACGTTTTATATGGCAGGGTCATCTGATCTGGCCAACCAATCACTGCTATCGACATGTATGGGTCCCATGTGATTGCAGGATGTACCAAAGAGTCTCCTGCATGTTTATTGGCTGAGAAATAGCGCCCAAACTCACAGGAAACGGATGATGAGATTTTTTTTTTCGAGTATCGCAAGATGCTCATCTGAGTAACAAATACCATCGAGTACCCTAATACTTGATCGAGTACCAAGCTCGGACGAGCATGCCCGCTCATCACTACTCCTGACCCAGCTACCTTATCAGTTCAGTGTCCATAGCGCCGTCCACCTCTAAGAATGTGTTCACATGTAGCATATACCCTGCAGATTTTGCTCTGTTTAATTATATACATTCACACATACAGGATTTGATGTTGCAAAATTGATGCAGCAGATATCAATGTAACTAATTAAACACAACATTAAATCTGCCCTTTCAAATCTGGATTCCCAGGGTGCATATTTTGTTGCAGAATTTTCTGCAGCTGCAGTTCTATTCCTCTGAATGTGATTGCTCCAGGAGTAAGCATCTATCAATTCTGTTTTTATCCAACTACTTAAAGGGGTTGGCCACTTTATAGTAAAAGTTTAGTGTACAGTATTAGTAACTGTACTCACTGCATTTACTGACAGCAGCTCCCTGTGTACCTCAGAGCTAAAATTAGGCTCCCCTCCTCCAGGCTGTGCTGCCCTGCTCTGTGGTCCATAAGATGGCTGACATGGGGGAGCATGTGACCATGCCACACACCCCAGTATACACTACTGAGCCTGCATTTGCCAATGGAGAACACTGGGGGTGGGGGCATGTCACATGCTCCTTCATGTCAGCCATCTTATGGACAGACTCCCCACAGAGCAGGGCAGCACAGCCTGGAGGGGAGTCTGATTTTAGCTCTATGAGGTACACAGGGGGCTGCTGTCAGTACTGAGAGTACACTTAATACTGTACACTAAACTTTTTTACTATACAGTTGGCAGCACCTTTAATGACCACTGACAGTCATAGGAATTTTTCACTGTCCTGAAGTGAAGCTTAGATCTTGTACAGCGCTATATGGTTGAAGAAATTCTGCATCAACTCTTTTTAATTTCTTTTTGAATATGAAAATGTTTCTTTTATTCTATGGACACTTCTTCTTAAAATCAATCTCTAATCTGACTTTGACTAATTTAACATTTATTCAATGTGTATCCATGATTTTAATTCTCTTTATTCTTACTTAGCATTAATCAATCAAATATATCAAAACTAATTACAATTTAAATACCCCACTAACCCTCTTCCTATGCTGTTAGGAAGGGAATTTTTTTTTTTTGGCGAGAAAGCAATTACTCCTTTATATTTTATGGGCAACACTACATTATGGGGTTTCTTAAACAGCTTTACCCCTCCTGGTGTCCCCACAGTGCCGGATCACTGCTCACGGACCCCTATCATGCAATGACCTAGCTAGAAATGCCCAGCCAGCTTCTGGGGACATATTTGCAGTCACTGACTGGCTGAGCAGCTAGTTCTTGATGTGACGACACAGGAATTGGGAAAAAAAACTAGAGGTTGAGAGTAAACACTGTGAGGGTGGCACAAAGACTGGTAAGTATAGCTTCTTTATTATGTTTCCACTGCCCCCTCTGAATTTTTACAGTTCACTGGAGTTATCCTTTAACCCCTTCCTACAGAAAGACGCATCTGCAAATCCTGCTGCGGGTGGGGAGGTTCAGAGAGGTTGCGCCGCGATCCTGGCTGCTTTCTGCAGCCCGGGACCACGAGTATTAGCGGGGGTTATCGATTGCCAAACTGTGATAAACAAAGTCGCATATACACAATTAAGGTACCGATAGAAAGTACCAACTTGAGGAACATAGATAACATGCCAGTTTTACCATATGGTAAATGGTGTAAACACAAAACCACCCCAAATAAAACATATTTTGTTTTATTTTCAATTTTTTTCTGGTTTCACAGCATATTTTATGCAAAATTTAAGTCTTGCAAAGTACAATTAGTGGTGCAAAAAATAAGGGCTCTTGTGGGTCTGTAGGTGAAAAAAAGCTAGCGCTATGGCCTTTTAAACACTAGGAAAAAAGAAAACGCAAAAACAAAAATTAGCCCGGGAGGCTAACAGCTCTCTACACCTGTAACATCCTTTTTAAAGTTTTTGCAAAAATTAGGAGAATAATGTAGTCTATGCTTTATATTAAACTTTAAATTTTATACATAAAGATTTATAGATACTGGATTTTATTTTTTATATTAATAATGTCCTGATTCTAAAGGGGTCATCCAGGACTTTTTAACCCCTTAAGGTCAAAGCCTATTTTCATTTTTGCGCTTTTGCTTATTCCATTTTAAGTTTAAAAGTCCATAGCGCTTGCATTTTTTCACCTAGAGACGTATATGAGCACTTATTTTTTGCGAAACCAATTGTACTTTGCAATGACAGGCATTATTTTTCCATAACATATGCTGCGAAACCGGAAAAAAATCATTTGCGCTGTCAAATTGAAAAAAAAACGAATTTGTTTTGATTTCGGGGAGTTTTGCATTTACGCCGTCCGTCCTATGGTAAAACTGACTTGTTATGCATGTTCCTCAAATCGTTACTATTACTATGATATATAACATGTATAACTTATATTGTATCGGATGGCCTGTAAAAAATTCAAACCATTGTTAACAAATATACGTTCCTTAAATCGCTCCATTCCCAGGCTTATAGCGCTTTTATCCTTTGGTCTATGGGGCTGTGTGAGGTGTCAGTTTTTGCGCCATGATGTGTTCTTTCCATCGGTACCTTGATTGCGCATATACGACTTTTGATCGTTTTTTATTACATTTTTTCTGGATTTGATGCGACCAAAAATGCGCAATTTTGCACTTTGGAATTTTTTTGCGCTGACGCCGTTTACCGTGCGAGATCAGGAATGTGATTAATTAATAGTTCGGGCGATTACGCGCGCGGCGATACTAAATATGTTTATTTATTTATTTATATTTATAAAATGGGAAAAGGGCGGTGATTTGGACTTTTATTAGGGGAGGGGATTTTTTATTAATAAAAACACTTTACTTTTTTTTTTTTACTGTAACTAGAAGCCCCCCTGGGGGACTTGTATATAGACAGCACTGATCTCTCATAGAGATCAATGCTGTGTATATACACAGCAAAGATCGATTAGATCGGTCATAGATTGCTATGGCCTGCAGCAGGCCATAGTAATCTATTGCCGAGCCGGGATCAGCGTCATTCCGACGCTGAGGCCCGGCACGGGCAGAAGAACGGATCTCCCCCCCGCGATCGCATCGCGGGGGGGGAGATCCGTCCCACTAGACACCAGGGACGTGAGGTCTGAAGCCTCTAAGTGCAGCTGTCAGGTTTGACAGCTGCACTTAGAGGCTTAATTGGCCGGCGCGGCAACGGGACCCGCGCCGGCTAATAGAGGCACTGCCCGGCTGCACGTGTCAGCCGAGATTAGCGCCGTTCAGAGCGCGGTCCCGGCGGGACCCTGCTCTGAACACCCCGAGCGGCACCATGACGTATCAGATACGTCATGGGTCGCTAAGGGGTTAATAAACTAGAAATGCATTGACTTCTGTGGATGTTGTATGTTTTATATACAATTTCATTATTTCTAGTTCCCCTTGTGTTCTCAGGCTCTTTCACATGACCACTCTGCTTGTGATTTCTTTACTTCCTGTGATGTCACGTTCAGTATCTGTTTCCTGTTCCTTTCACTGAACATGATGACAGGTGGAGTCATTAGGTGGGACAGGTGTCCCTCATGGGCTGGCTGGAATTCCACATTGATGTTAGCCCTGCCCCTGTAGTCAGAGCTAATACTGGAGCTCAACAGAAGCTGTAGCAGAAAGGTCAGCAGCTCTCCTCCATTTCATGCTGTGCTTTCTACTACAGTTTCTATTGAACCTAAGTATTAGCTCCATCTACAGGGGAAGGTCGACTCTAACCGAAAGCATGTTAAAGTTAAAGGGGTTATCCGGATAGAGAACACATTATCTGTACCGATGCAAGTATATATAAACAAAAAAGAAGCTATACTTACCTCTCCGTGTCTCTCATCAATTTTGGTTCCCAATGATGTCTTATTTTTACATGAAGAATAATCCACACAATGTTGAAAAAAAAATTAACATTTATTATATACTGTACAGTAGTTGTCATCACAAACCAGCTTAACCAGACAACCCACCACCTCTCCCTGCCCTGCCCCGTCCCCTTAGTGGCATGGTGTTGGAGGATGGCGGCGGTGGTCTTACATACAGGGGGTGCATTATTTTCAGGGGGATACCCTATTTTAAGGGCATCCTATCCTCTAAATCCTCCACTATGCCTTATTTTCGGAGGATGTCCTATTTTTGGGGAAACGGTAACATTGCCACCAATGTAAGATATCTCTACACAGAAAAAAAAATATGTAAATGCAAACTTACTTATTTTTACACCTCCTATTTTAATTTTTTTTTTTCGTATGATAACATTAAGGACGACAATTCTTCACATAATCTGTTTACTAGATATGCTTTTGATCAGCCTATTCTTACAAAAACATTAACTTTATCTGTTGAGGAAACGGTTATTTATTCAGTTAAAAAAATAAATATGTATTTGTGAAAACAATGTTAGTGCAGGAGAAGGGTGGTCTTTTAAAGAAGAAATGCTGAATAATAGAATTAAGCATAGTACTTAGGCAAAACTACAAAACATTGTGATATTGCTGCTCCCTGGGTGAGGCAATATATTTAGCGCCAAATACACAACTGGATTTTTCTGTGGAAAGCAGAAAACACAACTGTATGCAAAAAAAAAAAAAAAAATTATAATTATATATATATATATATATATATATATATATATATATATATATATATATATTATATAATTATATTTTTTTTTTTTTTTTTAATTTTTTGCATACAGTTGTGTTTTCTGCTTTCCACAGAAAGCACACACATACATACATACATACTGTGCTGACTACCTTTTTTTAATGCAAATCAAAAGAACATATGCTCCTGCATAGGCAAACCGCTAAAAATGTGACAGACTAAAATGGTCTTCTTAAATGTTATTTCCAGACAAGGTAGAAAAAGCTAAAAGAAAATAAATAAGATTTTTTGCTTTATATTGCGCAGACAGGGTGCATGCTGCAGAGCCATGTATGTGTGGGTATAATGTACTGTCATGGAGAATGTTAAATTGGCCCTGTCATTTCAAGAAACTTATGGTGTGTTTACACAGAGATTTATCTGACAAATTTTGGAAGCCAAAGCCAGGAATGGATTTGAAAAGGAGAAATCCCAGTCTTTCTTTTATGACCTGTTCTCTGTTTAAAGTCTGTTCCTGGCTTTGGCTTCAAAAATCTGTCAGCTAAATCTCTGTGTAAACGCACCATTAACCCCTTAAGGACAGAGCCAATTTCGATTTTTGCGTTTTAGTTTTTTTCTCCTTGTGCTTAAAAGGCCATAGCACTTGCATTTTCCACCTAGAAACCCACATGAGCCCTTAGTGTACTTTATGCAAAAATTCAGCCTGTCATTGCAAAGTACACTGCGAAACCAGAAAAAAATTCAAAGTGTGGTGAAATTGAAAAAAAAAACGCATTTTGTTTATTTGGGGGAAATGTGTTTTTACGCCATTCGCCCTGGGGTAAAACTGACTTGTTATATATGTTCCTCAAGTCGTTACGATTAAAACGATATGTAACATGTATAACTTATATTGTATCGGATGGCCTGTAAAAATTTAAACCATTGTCAACAAATATACGTCACTTAAAATCGCTACATTCCCAGGCTTATAGCGCTTTTATCCTTTGGTCTATGGGCTGTGTGAGGTGTCATTTTTTGCGCCATGATGTGTTCTTTCTATCGGTACCTTGATTGCGCATATGCGACTTTTTGATCGCTTTTTATTACAATTTTTCTGGATTTGATGCGACCAAAAATGCGCAATTTTGCACTTTGGGATTTTTTTTGCGCTGACGCCGTTTACTGTACGAGATCAGGAATGTGATTAATTAATAGTTTGGGCGATTACGCACGCGGCGATAGCAAGCATGTTTATTTATTTATTTATTTTTATTTAGAACCTGGGAAAAGGGGGGTGATTCAGACTTTTATTAGGGGAGGGGGCTTTTTACTATTAACAACACTTTTTTTTTTACTTTTACACTTATACTAGAAGCCCCCTGGGGTTAGGGTTATTACCCCTAGGGGACTTCTAGTATAAGTGCTTTGATCTCTCAGAGATCTCTGCAGCATAGATATGCTGCAGAGATCCATGAGATAGGCACTCGTTTGCTTTCGGCTGCTGCAGCCGAAGTAAACGAGTGCCGAGCCGGGGACGGCGCCATCTTGGAGCGGTCCCCGGCCGGCTTCAGAAACGGAGATCGCTCCTCCGGGGGGGAGCGATTTCCGCCACTAGACACCAGGGAACGGCTGAATCCGGTAATCGGATGCAGCTGTCATGTTTGACAGCTGCATCTGATTACTGTATTAGCGGGCACGGCGATCGGACCGTGCCCGCTAATACCTACAGTCCCGGGCTACAAGCGGCACCCGGGACCGCCGTGGTTTAGAGCGGGGTCGCCACGCGGCCCCGCTCTGAACGTCCTTACCGGCATCAGGGCGTAAATTTACGCCCGATGTCGTTAAGGGGTTAAACCCCTTCACTGACTCAGACCACCAGGGAACTTTAATTCGCAAGAAACATTTATTCTTAACCAGGGGTGCTTCTTAGAAAGCAAAAACTTTTGGTAGATAAATTCTTTCTAAAAATATGTTTGGGGGCCAAGAGAAGATGGTTTAACATCTAGTTACTGTTTTAATGAACACAGGCATATGTCATACATCTTCATCATCACTGCAGGCTGCTTCAGCAGTAAGACAATGTTCACTCTCCATCAACAGGTCTCTTTCAATAGCTGAACATGAGTCTGTGGGGAAAAAAAAAAAGTTGTAAAGAAAAACTCCTGATAACATTGGCTGTCCTAGCCATCAGCACTAATTCACTGCATTATAATACAAGTTGGGAGCCCCTTGGAAAGACACAGTGCTCTTAGAGGAATCATTACAACTAAGATAATCTACATCTATGACTGTATGCATAGTACTGTTTTCTCTCTCTAAATATACAGGCTCATGAAAGTGCATAAAGAATGTATGAGGCATAAATGTCTAAACAGGTATGAATGTGCTAGGTGAGAAGGCCAGCCCTGGAACTTGTGTGTCCACCATTGCACACTGTAGAAGGTGGATACAGAAATAAGCCGAACAAGGAAATACAGGGGGCATGGCCACTGACATCAATAAAGGTTTTCCCATTTTGTGGCATAACCCCTATAAGCAAATCCTTTCTGGTGTGCTAACAGTGTACACAGGCAGAAGGAGATTTAAAGTGACTGTACCACCAGGCCCAGGCTGAAGCACTGGAGGCGGGCCGACCCACCCTTAGAGGAAACCTCTGCCCCTCTATGATAGGGTTCCATTGATTCTAATGGAGTCACGTCATGGAGGGGCTGGAGTTTCTTCCCACTAAGGGTGGGTCGGCCCGCCTCCAGTGCTTCAGCCTGGGCCTGGTGGTACAGTCACTTTAAAAAACAAAGAAAAAAGATCATGAAACCATTTCATTTAAGATACATATAGTCACATTACACAAACATTTCTAGAAGATTCCTTTAAAGTTGCTTTATTATGCCACTTACTGTCATTTGTGGAGTTTGTTGTAGATGGCTTGTCTGAGGTATCAATGTCTTCACACCTGTTAGTTGGTGATTGTGAAGCAATGGACGAATTGTCCGACTGATTTATGATAGGCGAGTCTGGCTTACAGTCTGCAGAACTCATGGGAATTGAGATACATTGTGCTAGTGATGAATCAGTTGGAGAACTTGGGGCTGAATTTACGCTTTCAGATTCACTCCTAACTGTTGTGCATGGTACAGAGTTTGTCTGTTTCTGAAATAGAGACATTTTACATGTCATAGTTAGATCTTTTACCCAACCAAGAGTAAAGGAAACTTTTAAACAACCATCAGGCTAAATTTAGCTTCAGCAATAAGGGCATGTTTTAGCATGTGTTAAAAGCACAATACCTGGACCTCCAAAACTATAATTATAAAAGTGGAGGTCCAACGCTGATCTTAGTTTAGTTTAACCATTAGAGGCCCAGTGTTGTGTGTAAGCCAGTAAAAGCCAGAAGAGAAACCACTCTGCAGCAATAATGCACTTTGATGTTAAGGAGGCTGGCTTCTTTACAAGACCCTCTTCATAAAATAACCCCTATAAGTACAGGGCAAGCCAAAAGTTTTAGAATACCCTTTATTTCAGAAGGGAAAATTACATAATTATATATCAATACCCAGCAATTCCCAGAACATGGCTGCCATCTTAGAATTGTTTTAGAAAATCGATTGCGGCAACCAGATTTGCAATATCTCACACGTTTCAAAAATTATCAACACAGAAATTTGCAACAACAATTGGGCACATTCCCAGTAATGCACATAATGTGTTGTCCATGGTGCTGAGTACAAACAACTTTCTCTATTGATAAATTTGAACCACAAGAGATTGCAGCAGTTGATGTCTGAGACAATTCTGGTATTCTTACATTAAAAAAAAAAAGATAAAAATTTGCCCTTGATTCAATCTGGCTGCTTTTAAGAGGACAGCCCTGTTTCCTACATGGCCTAAAAGAAAGGCCCCCTCACAAATTACTTGATGGGGTATTCACACATAAATGATAGAATCATGATTTAGAGTTGTACATTTTCCTTCCATAGAAATATTAATATCTGGTCATCGTTAAAGGCAAAACTGTTTGGTGAAACTGGTCATGCTTTCGAAGATCCAAAAAGAGTCAATTTAACAGCCAATTTACATCATGTTTTGCCAATATGATGCCGGAATTTGTAAGCATTTCAGCAAAAAAATATAGTTTAATAGATTAAAGCTAGTCTACTAGGGGTTGAAGGACTCGAAAGTGTGGTCTCCTGAAAAAAAGAAAGATACAAATTGGTCTACTAAACTTAATGGGCCCCGCTAGGTATATGCGGCAATATAAATCGGCATACATTTTTGCTAGTATACCATTTTTAATGCCTTATTCACACGTCAGTATATTTTTCCAATCCGCAAATTTCAGTCAGTAACAATCCGCAATTCAGTCCGTATTGCATCCGTAAAAAAATACGGACTCCATAGAGTGTATTGGTGTGTCAGTTACTGTCCGTATTAGGGCCTATCCTTTTTTTTTTTTGCAGAACGGATTGCAGCCCAGTACAAAACACGGATGTGTGTATGGGTCCATTGAAATACATTGGTCCTATTTTTCTGCGGATCCGCAATTGCGGACAGGAACAGGATGTGTGAATAGGGCGTACTGGCAACGTATCAGCAAAGTGTTAGAGCCCTAATATAAGTAAAAGACAACTAAAATTGTAATGCTGCTACATTGCACCACCACATTGCAGGAAAGACCTAGACATTTCATTTCACTTTCAATGTGTGTACGTAAGAATGAACATAGAACATTCAGTGTGTCAAATTTACCAAGGTTACTGGAACCAAGTTCCTCAGGTGAACCATGCTCTGCTTCTTCTGTGCAGATCTAAAAGAAAGCACAATATTCTGACATATCATCATATACTATATTAGAAGTATGGAAAAACAGAAGAAATTATAATAGGATTATATTGATTATTGGCCGATAATCGTTTAGTCTAAAGCACCTGTTAAAAGTCCACATCAGCCTGCGATGTTGGCTGATCGTGGTCTTTCAACAGGTTGAAACATCACAATGACAGCGACGTTCTGCTGCGTGTCACTTTGTGTAATAGGAGCGGCGGTTCCCCCACCAACGCCCTCCCCCCACACTCAACCCACTGGCTGTCTGCGTGTAATAGCACAGATGGTGAGTGGGGAACATGAAGAAAGAACCTTATCTGACAGGTCGGCACTCTCTTCCTTCTCCTAATTCTGTGTAGTACGGCCCTAACTGTTCACCAAATAATATTTAAAAAGGAAAATGGTCTTAGTTTGGTGTCTAACATCCATAGACTTTCTTTAAATCTGCATACAGTTCCATGCAGAGCAGTGACGAACAGACACACATTCATTTTAGTGATCGGAAACCCAGTCATGCCAGGACTTGGGTACATACACAAAAATGTGCAGGTTATACACTCATGTGAAACAGGCCTAAGTGCAGAATAAATTCTCAAATGGCTAGAAAAACTTCCCTGCCTGCCAAACTTTGTTTCCAACCCTGGAACTTTTCCAATGTTCGCTCTTACAAAATGGCACATAAAAGCCCCAAAAAAACTGCCACTAGTTTTGCCTGCTTTTTGGCATTTTTTCTGGCATTCTCTCATTTTATTGTAAATTACTATAAGCATTTTATTAAAACCACAATAGAAAACAAATGCCAATATGCATACAGACGTGACTCTTTTTTAGTGTATTTACACTGTATAGAAGTGTATTGGGGTGTGTGTGTGAGGGGGGAGGGGGATCAGCTTTTTGGAGAAATGTGTAACTAAGGCCCTGCTGTGATTTAAAAAAAAAAATGCGAACACCGTGAAAAACGCCAAACTGCCCTGAAAAAGAGCAGGTATTGCCTTTAATTTTTACCAATCACAGACAACATACAGCTGCGAATTTGGTAGTTTTAGTGGCTTTTTTTCTGAAAAACCCTAAAATGCGTAACTTTTAACGACCAAGAAAATTTTTAGGTTTAGTGTTTTGTTTATTCCTCATCGTATTCTAGGAGCCATGACTTTTCCTTTTCCATCTTTTTGCAGGACCAGTTGTCCTTTGTAATGATACCACTCGTGGTACCATACAGTGTGCTGCAAAAGCAAAAAAAAAAAAAAAAAAAAATACATAAAAAAACCCTCAAAACACAAAAATGTAGGGGTTTAGAATTTTCACATTACACTGACAAAACCTGTATTGTGCAGATCAGTGATTTATATAGCTTATGTTTTTTTACACTTAATAAAGCTTTGAATTGCCATGTAATCCCTATCTTTTTTTTTTTGTCGGGGGGAGGGGGGCTTGTTTTTTTTTTTGCAGTGTGTTTTGTAGGTTTTATCTGTACAGTTTTGACAGAGAAGTTATTTTATAGAATATGATGTACTCCAAAATTTGCATTTCTGGCATTGAGGAGTAAATCTTATCTGCTACTATTAGGTAATGCAAAAATAAGCAATTTTGCAATTGCTTTTAATTAGCAAAATCGCTTACTTTTGCTAATTACATACGTGGTGCCCTATTGTATACAGCTCATTGCCTAGGTTACTGACCAGAGTTATCTGCTCTGTGAGGGGTGGCCGGTCTGTGACATCTTCTGTGGCTGGGACCTAGGGGAGTGTGCTATGGCTTGTGAGCATGCTTAGCAAGCTGTGTCTCACTGAAAGCTCCAGGGCTTGAGGGTTGTCTCTGAAGCTATCTGTGACCCCAGCAGGTGACACAAAGATAGAGAGCTGATATGGTACCAATTTGTTTTTACCAATTTGCTTTGTGGGACAACCCTTTAACAACCACCCTTCTGACATCTATTCTTCAGCCTGTAAACTACTAAACTATCCGGAGATAAGGTCCAGTTTTCAAAAATGTGACAATAAGCTTTTTCGATGATGGCACCAAACTTCATCTAACACTTCTGTGATACAGTCAAAGGAATCAAAATTAATTTGAGTAAGGCCAACAAAGTGTTTGTTGTATATAGCAAATCACAGCACAGCCTTCATTTTTCAAGTTTTGGGGATTTTTTTTTTTTTTATATAGTTTTGATACATGTTCATATATTTAAGCCAACAATAAAAACACAAACTGAGGCATTTTCTAGAAATTAAATATGAGAAAAATAAATGAGAGACTTACAATTTCTTCCAATTGTATCTCATTGTATTTCCTTAGTGCATTGGAGAACAATTTAGTAACCTTCTTCGCAAATGCTACATCAGAGTCATTTGCAACTGCAAAAGTTTTCTGCCACAGGGAAAATGTTGAAAACATAGGCTTTAGAACAGCATACATTGATACATTATATAACAAATAATTTTTAAAGAATTAGAAACTCTATGGCACAGTATTTAAAGCGACTCTGTAACCACAATCTGACCCCCCCCCCCCTCCCAAAACCACTTGTACCGTCAGATAGCTGCTTTTAATATAAGATCTATCCTGGGGTCCATTCAGCAGGTGATACACTTATTGTCCTAAGAAACAACTTTTAAACTTGCAGCCCCGTGCCCAAGGGGAGTATCTGTGCCCTAACTTTGCACCACCCCTCCGTCCCTCCTCCCCACCCTCTTCATCATTAGGAATGCCACTGGAACATTTTCTCCTGTCTGAACACTTCACAGGTGCCTTAACGATCCAGCCCATGTTTAGTATTCACACAGGAATAGGAATAGGGAATAGGAGGCAATCTGTCTGGGAGCATTCCTAATGATGTGGAGGATGGGGAGGAGGGACAGAAAGGGTGTGCCAGCCTAATGCATATACAATCTAAACCCTGACCATTGGGCACGGGGCTGCAAGTTTTAAAAGTTGTTTTTTTAGGACAATAACTGCATCACCTGACAAACGGACCCCAGGACAGATCTTGGATTACAAGTAGCTATCTGAAGGTACAAGTGGTTTGGGGGGTGGGGGTCAGATTGTGGGTACAGAGTCGTTATAAGGGTTGATGAATGTGATAAAGCTCTATTAAGACTAATGCATGAGAAAAAATATTGTATGAAGTCAGGTTTTATTATACGTGTAAGTTATACCCCTATCTATAAAAAACAAACATTTTAGTTTTAACCCGCATTTTAGTTTTAACTCCTTAATGACCAGATATTTTGGGCCTTTACTATTTAAACGACCAGGGCCCATTTTCAAATCTGACCTGTCTCACCTGTCAACAACTTTGTAGTGCCTTAAAGAGAATATGTCATGAAAAAATAACTTTTGTAGTGTCATTAGGACTACAACTTTTGACATGTTTCACTGGAAACTACCACCATATAGTAAAGACAGAAAACGCTGTTTGCAGCAAATACTTTTTCTTTCTTTATTCTGTTACATAAATATTGCATACAAAATCAAACCTTGTGTATTAATGTATAACACCAACAAGAGCACTGTGAACAATGGCACTCGTGGGTTTTACACATTAATGAATATGGTAAGGTTTGATTTTGTATGCAATGTTTACTTAAAAGGGGCCACCCTGTTGTTTCCCTGTCTATGTTCCAATACTCGCAACAGAGTGGGACTTAAGGGGTTATTTATCAGGGTGGTGTGGTGCTCTCCCCATCATGGAGCACCCCGTTGGCAACAGGCTAGAGATATCTGGCTATCCTGTGTTTTAAGACTCGTAACTGAGGCTCCACGGACTCTTGTTTTGCATACTTAAAAGGATATAGAAAGTAAAAGTATTTGCTGCAAACAGCATCTTGTGTCTTTACTATATGGTGGATATTTGAAAAGCTGGGGTACAGTGACATTGCAATAGACAGACGCATCATGAGATTATTAAGTGGTGTGTTCTGAATGCGAATGGGTCATGGGACACTACACCAGGTTTGCCATGGAAGGGCAATCTCCCCTGTCACTCCCTAGTGTAGATGAGGGGACTGTACGCCATCAATACATGGAGACAATGGGGCTCCACATGCATGTAGATAATACTCCACAGCTCCACAGCTGCAGATAATACTCATCATTTATCACTTGATTTGTTGCTGCACCTTGACATTACTTTAAATGGCAAATCCAGATGCAGTATGGAAATTTACAAGGACTACCACTAGCACTAATGTTATGTGCATAAGTAGCCTAATATTCTATAACATTGCTCTGTCAATAGAAACATCCAGTATAGTTGCTCTATGGGAAGTTTTTAAGGGTGAATAAATGCAACAATAAATAAATTCACAAATTCATGAGACTAAAGTTACAAAATGAGTAAACATTATGAATGTATGAGATACAAAGTTTACATTGGTCATTTGGAAATAGTGTATGAGAAAGTACATACCAGAAACTGAATCACATCTTGGTTACTTTTTATTGGCTGTATATGAAATGTCTGTAAAAATCCACACAAATACAGGAGTTATTGTTTGCAGGTTAAAGCCTTGTTCACACAATGTATTTTTTTTTTTTAATTAAACAACGTCCCTTGTTGCAGGTTTGCAACAATGGCCGCTGTTTAATCACAGCGGCTGATCACATTAACTACTATGGAATCCGGTCCGGAGTGTATACACACTGTACACACTCCGGCCATGACTCCATGCGGCTGCACAGAAAACTGCCATGTCTATTTTGTGCAGCCGCACGAAATAGACTGTGCAGACAAAGTACATTATCTGCTATGGCTAACTAGAGCAAGCCCAGGGAGAAAGCGGTGGGGAGCCCAGATGACTACCTGTCGCCCCTTTCCCTGCCACACGTTGGGGGATTAAAGCGTAACTGTCATTTCAGGGTAATTTTTTTAAAAACATTAAATATCAATAGTACAAGCGATTTTAAGAAACTCTGTAATAGGTTTTATAAACCAAAAGAGTTTCCTTCTGTACTAAAAAGCAATCTCCCAGCCTCCCCCTCACATCAAATGAAGCAGGATTTCTGTGTCCATTATGTAGCTATGGAGAGGGGAGGGGCTGTTAGGAGTGACTGAGCACGGAGCAGTCTTGCAAAGCACAACACCCTGCAATCTTCTCTCAGTAAGTTCATAGATGAGCACTGACCTTTCTGACCCTGAATCCTGCGGTTTAGGTGCCCAGACAGTCTACAAACAGCTGACCTTCATGTCACCTCTTCCTACTCCCTCATCTCACTCCCCCCTCCATAAGGATAGAATGGAGAGAGCAGAGCCCGTCTTCACTGGCTTCTCTGTAATGAAGACGTGTTTGCCTGATAATGCACAGATAAGAAGTCAGGGGGGAGGCTGGGAGATTGCTTCTTGAGTACAGAAGGAGGCTTTTTTGGCTGATAAAACCTATTATTAGGGTACAAACCCACACACCGTATACGCAGCAGATACGCAACAAATACGCACAGATTTGATGGTTTAGATTTGATGCTGTGTTCAGTTATTTAGATTTAATCTGCTGCGTATTTGTTGCGTATTTGTTGCGTATTTGATGCGTATCGCAGCAGTAAATACGCTGCGTATACGGTGTGTGGGTTTATACCCTTACAGAGTTTCTTAAAATCGCTTATACTACTGATTTCTGCAATAAAAAAAAATATGACAGTTACGCTTTAAATTACATTTTCTCCGGAATAAAGCTGCTGTTGCAGCCGCGGCCTGGAAACGAGCTTTATTGGGCTGATTGGTTCCCTTTTAAAGAGAACTAATCAGCATATCTGTGCCAATTAAGCTCCCAGCGATGTTACAGAGATGTTGTAAGCAAGTCTCCTACCATGTCAAGGGTTGCTTGCTTGGTAGCTTTATATCCCGGTAAAACATTGTTTAATCTGGCATGCGGTGCAGGGGAGAGCTGTAAACTAGTGCCTTTTTTTTATCAAATGTTGTGTACCATCCCACCACATTAAGGTGACCTCAGAGGGACAGACCCTACACTGTACACTGGCCTCTCTTCATCTGAAATTAATCCTACACTCTGAGGATGCAGGATCCAGCTAATCTCTGCTTAAGTCAGCCATGGATTGGGATAGGTAGAGTTCGAACTACAAATGGAGGCTGCTACTCCCCCTACATTTGTCTGTGTTATATATGGGGGGAGTGGCTGATGGATTTCCCGCTCAGCCAGTCAGTGACTGCAGCAGTGGCCTACCCCAGTCACTGACTTGCTGAGCGGGCAATCCATCAGCTGGGTTGAGACATTGTAGGAGGGAGAGCTGGAGGAGACTATAAGTCTGGGAGTGGTAATGCAACACTGTGGGGGCATAGTGACAGGTAAGTATATATTCTTTATTATGTTCCCCCTGCCTGCACTGTCATTTTCTTCTTTAATGCAGAAATCTAGGTACTTCAAAGGATTTATCTACTGTATTTTCTGGCGTATAAGACGAAACTTTTCCAGTTAAAGGAAAGGAGTTTGGGCTATACTTGCTGTATGAGACTACCCCTCTTTCAACACACACCAAATAAAAATTATAAAAAACCATCAAACAGCAGCGAGATCTGAGAGGCAGAGAAGGTACAGCAATACCTTTAGGATACAAAGGTTAGCCAGACAGGTGAAATAGGTGTGGGCACAGTGCCACTCTTACTGTAACTTTTTTTCCATACCCGGACACCTGCCGCCTGCTCTGCCCTTCATATGGTCGCCGCATACAGAGGATGCGGTCGTTTTTGAGCTCCCCCCACCGTATGTGGCAACCGCAGATTCTCCAGTTCGGTTCTGAAGTTTTCTAGCACCTGCCCTATAAAGATGACACCCAAAGACAACCTCTGACTTTTGAGAAGATTATCCTGGGTTAAAAAGTTGTCTTATAAGAAGGAAAATACTGTACTTTTTCTTACAGCTGTAGATCTTTTTATAACCATATGGTGTCAGAATTGTGAGGGGGTAGAAACCAATAGGACAGGTAAATAAAGGATGCTTTCAATTCCCTCAGTAAACCAAATATATTACATAGGCATTAGAGATGAGCGAACCGGGTTCGGTTCGAGTCCATCCAAACCCGATCGTTCGGTATTTGAATAGCTGTGGCTGCTGAACTTGGATAAAGCTCTAAGGTTGTCTGGAAAACATGGATACAGCCAATAACTATATCTATGTTTTCCACATAGCCTTAGGCTTTATCCAAGTTCAGCAGCCACCGCTAATCAAATGCCAAAAGTTCGGGTTCAGATCGATTGCATGCTCGAGGTTCGCTCATCTCTAATAGGCATGCATATTATCTGCTAATAAGTGTAGGACAACTTACTTTACAGTTTTAAGCTAGACAACAATATCATTTGTCAAAAATTCATACCTTTTTAAATTGTTTGTGCACTGTCTTGCTGCTTTTTGAATGATGTTCCTCACTGTAGTACAGATTTTAAAATAACCAATACTTAGTAAGTTGTTTGACAAATGGTAGACAATGTCCATGACTATTCAGGAATTACATATTGACTATACACAATAAAACTGAATTGTACTGGGTGGCAAGTATTTGCTAACAGGTTCATACCTTAACAAGGATTTTAAAGTGACTCTGTACCCACAATGTGACCCCCAAAACCGCTCAAACAATTAGATATCTGCTTTTACTCCAAGATCTGTCCTGGGGTCCATTCGGCTGGTAATGTAGTTATTGTCCTAAAAAACTACTTTTAAACTTATAGCCCTGTGTCAAATTGGTGTGGCCTAGAGTACCCATGCCCTAGGATTGAAACGCCCCTCTGTCCCTCCTCCCCGCCCTCCTCATCACTAGGAATGCCCCAGTCAGGATTTTTCCTATTCATTACATGTCTGAACAATGGCACATGTGCCTTAACACAGGTAATGAATAGGAGAAATTGTTCTAGGGGCATTCCTAATGATGAAGAGGGCGGGGGGGAGGAGGAACGGAGTGGCGTCACAATCCAAGGGCATGAGTACTCTAGGCCATGCCAATTTTAGACAGGGCTGCAAGTTTAAAAGTTGTTTTTTTAGGACAATAACTGCATCACCTGCCGAACAGACCCCAGGACAGAGCTTGGATTAAAAGAAGCTATCTGAGGATACGAGTGGTTTTGGGGGGGGGGGGGGGGTTCGGGTTGTGGGTACAGGGTCGCTTTAAATATACAATCATTTGCATACAATTAATATGTGAGTATGTCCTATAGCAGCCAATAACATATTTTAGAACACTAACTGTACTGCTTACAGGTGGTGCTTTGTGCAAGTAAAGGCCATTTGTAAAAGCCCCAGAAAATAAAAATATCCACAGCACTCGTCCGATAAAAACTTCATTTATTGCTTCGCACCAGAGTACAAGCACGGGAAGTAACACAGCAACTGAGGCCTACAGAAATTTCCCATTACATGGATGCTTTGTCAAGGCATGTTTGCATCCTGCAGTGAAGCAAAAAAAGTTTCTACTTATTCCTACTTTCTGGGACTTCTAAA
>NW_027209222.1:0-30655 GCF_027789765.1 Dendropsophus ebraccatus
TGAGCGCTCAGATGGCCTGGGATAAAAGGACTTCCTGTTTTTTTACTTTTTTTTTTTTTCTAAGAAAACAGTCAATAAAAAAGTAAGTGCCGTTGATAACTAAAAAATAAATAATGAATGTAAATGCAAACATGCCTTATATCACATCTACTGGTAGATTTAGATTTTGAAAGTTATAATGAGAGGTATCAATTAAGTATTATACTTGCCCAGGCTACTGAGCTGAGTGCTGGTAGACACACATGCTCAGTCACTCTTTGATCCTTTATTTACTTTACAGTGTCACTGGGTTTTTTTCTTTTTTTTTTTTTTTTTCAGAAATCAATAGTACAGGCGATTTAAGATTGTAATGGTTTTATTAGGCAAATATGCCATTATCTGCCTTCAAAAAAACGTTTCCCAAGTCCCCCTCCCTACCTTTCTTCATCCACTGCTCATTATTAGGAAATCTTGACTCTTTTACATTAGTGGAGACCTGTGTATCCTATGGAGGGGGGGGGGGGGGAGGAGGAAGATTAGTCGCCAGTAGAGATGAACGAAACCTGGAGCATGCTCGAGTCCATCCGAACCTGAACTTTCAGCATTGATTAGCGGTGGCTGCTGAAGTTGGATAAAGCCCTAAAACTATGTGGAAAACATGGATATAGTCATTGGCTGCATCCATGTTTTCCAGACAACCTTAGAGCTTTTATCCAAGTTCAGCAGCCCCCGCTAATCAAATGCCGAACGTTCGGGTTCGGATGGACTCGAACCCGGTTCGCTCATCTCAGTCGCCAGCATAGAACAAAGAATTACACAGCGGGAGGGACTTGTGTGAAAGACGGTATTCAAAGGTCAGAGAGGTCAGTGTTGACTTCAGAGGAGATAGCCCGGTGATGTAGCTGTAAATTAACTCTTTGTTGTCCTGTTTTGGTAACTTATCTCCCTCAACCCTCATCTCTCCAAAAGAGAACCATGAAGACAGGGGGGGAGAGCTTCAAACTGCTTTTCATGATAAAAATTAATTTTTCGGGCTAATAAACCAAATTACAAAGTTTCCTAAAATCACCTGTACTATTGATTTCTGCAAAAAAAGTAAAAAATTTTAAAAAGACAGCGACACTTTTAGTCAGCCAACAAAAATGGCTTTCTGATTTGCTGGCTCAGTTACTATATAAAGCTTTGAGTTCAGTAGGTAAAAGGCCAAGGCTCAACGCTCACCAGTGTCTCAGGTGAAACACCATACAGTGATTATCAGTCGGTAAGAAGTAAGTGGATGCATTAACCCTTATGTGCCAGAACAGATTGCACTGCTTAACGCTACTCACTTGACCAGCAAATAAATTGCAGTATAAGGGCTTGTTACATTAAGATTATCCTCCACTTAAAAATTAAAATAAAAAATACACGTTTCAATTTCTAGATGCGAACAAGCCCTTGAAGCTAACACATGTATTACCGCTGTCTCTGGCCCTCTCTCATTTCTGCCCTCTCCTTACCCTCTGCTCAAGCTTTCTCTGTTTTTTTTCGATCACATACTGAATCGCTGTCTTTCCCCCCACTTTCCAGGTCTCACGCTAATAACAGCAGTGGGAACTCTGAGTCCAGCCTACCAAACATGACCAGGTCACTTCTATGGTGGATCAGCTCATAGACTTGTTAAAGCGCACACATGCTAGCAAACTCCTAACCTCCCAACCCCCACAGAGGAGTAACCCTGCATATATATATAGATAGATAGATATATATATGTACATCTCTTTATTTTTTATTTCGACCTTCTGTGCACATCAGTATAGTGTGGATCTACTATGGAGCCAAACTCTGAATACATATCTTTACCGCCTTTTTTTCGTCGTGTACAAACTGCTTCCGTCTTAAAGCGATAGAAAGGCCTGTGTGGTGAAAGGACTGTGCGGGATGGACGACTGTGTGGTCGGGTGGGAGACAAAGAAAATCTGGTGTGGAAATACTAACGCTCCATGTTCTTGTTCGATTGCCGTACCTAATATTAATACTTCTGATGCGTTTTTTAAAAATTCCAAATTCGCTCGCCACGTCGTCTGGATGATCTGGATGTACTGAAAGGAATTTCCACAGGCGCTTCTCTGTTTTTGCCATCCTGAGATATTTGTATATGGGACGGAACTTCTTCAGGATGATTGTATGACCACAGCACAACTGAGGGTTGCCATGCTATTGCCTAAACATATTCAGTGTTAGTACTGTATCTCAGGAAGCAGAGTATAATAGGGTTTCTGCTTAGAGGGTTCACACCTAAATGTTATTTTGTAGAAAAATCTGGTTATAACGTATACCTGGATAACAAGTGACTGGGGGTTGCAACCAGTCAGAAAAGTTCAGGATGACTTGGCAGGAGTAACCTGTTTAATCCTGTTTCTTAATGCAATAGTGATCAGATTTTTTTAAAAGAGTTGTAGTGGAGAACGTCTTAAATTTTTGTGTTATATCGGTGACTGCACAGCCGTGTTTGGATTTTAATCAAAGTGTCAAATACCACACACAAAATACACGTAAACTGGATATCCATGGTGTCTGCAATGTAATGGATCAATGTCCTGTGCTATGTTTACATAGGGGCTCTCTGATTACCTTCTGTTTCTCTGACATATTTTATTTTAAAAAAAATAAATAAAAAGGATCTAAGAATTTGTTGCTTGGGCTAGTAAACCGTGGAGATTTATCGATGGATATTTTATAATAATTTGCTTTTAGGATGTGTCAATAAAAAATGCCACAATGGTGGTAAACGGTCTGTGGGGTCCAACTTCCCTTCCTTCAATAAGCCCCCCCCCACTTTACTGAATAGGACTTCTCATTGAATTAAAGAGAAATTGTTGCAAAAACAACTGAGGTTGTGATTGTAAGCAGTTTTGAAAGATATTCTCTCATATTTTTATTTCTTTTTATTTTTCTATGTTCAAATAAACGATATACATATGGCCACTAGGTGTCTCCCTTCACTGTGCATGTGTAAGCTGCTGCACGTCCACATTCAGTTGCAGGGAATCCTGGGGGTGCTCGCATTGTATGGTCAGCTCTCCTGTCACACAGAACCAAAACCTTTGTAATCACACAGTGACATCATACTGACTAAATTGTTTTATAGCAAAAAGCATTGTCTCTTGGTAAGCATGCATAACTCATTATATAATTAGCAAAAGTTAATTGCCCTCAGTTGATATACAACCTGCATGATGAAACAGGTGTCGGGCAAAGGAGACTCCCTGTGTTTGGTTTTTTGAACAGAGAGAAAAGACCAAATATCACCATGGAGAGAGCATGGACCGCAGTTTGGCCTCATGTACCCCGTTAATTTAAACATAGAAAAGTATATTTTTATATAGTATATTGCAAAACTGCTTGCGGTCACAACCCCTGATCATTTCTTTAAAAAAAATTATAAAATGCTTGTGACAGGTACGCTTTAACAACTCATTGGCCACTTTGCTAAAAAAAAAGGGAACCAGCCCACTTCTATGTTTAACCCCCTCCCACCACCATTGTGAAGCTTACTACATATCTACCTTGACTTTGTCCTAAAAGCAAAATTAGAAAACCCTGGCAGAATAGATTTGTCCTGTGAAAGACCAAGAGCAGAAGGGTCCTACTAATGTATAATATATCATACTTAAGCAGGGTATATAAATATATAGGCATTTATGATAGTGGGGAGAGCCGTGTGCATGAGCTAATGAGTGATGTGTATGAGGATGCAATGACAAGGATCTATTATGATAGTTCATGGTTTACCAAAGCTTGCTATGCAAACTGGACCTCTTGTGTAGGCTTACGGTTTATAATGCACGTGATCTGCCTAAACAATCATTTGGTTGTTATATACACAATGTCAGAGGAGCAGAAAGCTTCAGAAATACTGTAACAACAACGTATCTAAATATCACTTTCTTGAACGTTTACTTGAGGATATAAAACATGAATTTTTCACTTCTGCAGAAGACAGGTCTGCCATTTGCTTGTATGATGTATAATTGTTATGCATAAAAAAAAAAATCTTCATTTAGGTTAGAGCATCTGTATGAAATCCACTCAAAGTTGGGCTAGCCGGTGCCAATGCACCCACATAATACCTGAAGTCAGGGGCATTAATAAAGTCTAACATCTCGACTATCTAGACAAGATCGGAGGCAGCACATAAAAATATGGAGACTTATTTCCAGGGGAAAATATTTACATTCATTTGCCAGAAGGAAGATGGAAGGAACATGAATTGCATACTCTTGCATACGCTTTGGAGTGAAAATAAGTTCTCCAAATATCTTCATTGGGAGAGTAAACAGGATTGACCAGATCCAACTGCTTGTCGAAGCCCAACAGAACCCATTGACTATAAAGCAGTCTGTTGGGTTTCCGACACAGATGTAAATCTAACCTTTTGATTTCTGTAGGTTATTATTTTTTGAATGCTTATTATATGGTGGGGCCAGACAGACCAAGCTAGCCAAGTAATGGGAGAAGTGTGCATGTGAAAGAAGCTAAGGCTTGTAGAGATGTTGTCTGACATGCCTGAAGTCAGAGAATGGGAGTATGAAAAAAACAAAGTATGACGCTGCCTACATGGCCCATTGGTTTGGGGAAAAAGCTTTGAGCATGTGCCCTTCTCCCTCTATAAGCCTTTTTTGCCTTGTCTGTATGCCACAAGAGGCCAACATCTAGTCCCATCCAGGTCGATGAGGTCTTCTTAAGGACAATCTGGTTTATCCTTTAAAGGTTTTGATCAATTTGCCACAAGGAAAAAAAAATAGTTTCAGACCATGAAATCATGATCAAACTGAATCGACAACTTAGAAGACCTCCTTGTTGACAAGATTTGTAGAAAATGTAGAAAGGTACTGTAGGTGCCACTTAACTCTAGGTTACCCCTATAAGGTGTCAGCCAATGTGCCTTACAGGAAAAAATATTCCTTGCAGAGCACATAAAATGTTTAGACAAAGGGTATGATACTTATGGTTATGACTAGAAACGAGCAAAATTACTGTAAGTTTGTCCAAACCTGAACTCTCTGCATTTGAGTCCCGGTAGCTGAAGAATATGGATGGAGCCCGAGGGGGTCCTGGCTGTTTTCATGTTTTCCAGGGTGCCCTAGGGCAGAGTGTTTGGGATCGAGCAAATCTGAACTTACTGTAACTTCTCTCATCTCTAGTTATGACTTCTATTTAAGGAGAAAGTTGGGGAGGCAAGAAATGTATTTTGTGCCAGGGGTAGGAGAACATTAAAAAAAGAGGTCACACTCACCTGTCCTGGCGCCCGTGCAGCATCACATCCCCTCATTGACCCAGAGAAGGCTGTCGTCTTAGCTCTCCTCTGGCTACGTCACAACTCAGGTAATGGATGCTCCGCTCAGCCATGTCAGTGATTTGGGCAGGACACCCCTGCAGCCACTGATTGGCTAAGCGGGATATCTCCCACCGCCTTGTGATGTTTCAGTCGGTTCTTGACATACTAGGGAGAAGATGACACCTGTCGGGGTATGGGAGGCCCGGTCCTTGTGGCACAACCCCCTGCCTGTACTGTAGTATACATAGTATGATATCACATTTGCCAAACAAACAAAACAAAGCAAAAACCAAACTAAATAAGACAAAATAAAATACCAGTAGTTATAGAGTTGATGGCAAAAAATTCCATAATGTCACAAGCAAATGGGTATAACCCGTCATTCTGAAATTGTAGTCCTCAAATTGGAGATATTGATCTCTTAATATTGCAGAACGTCCCCAGGACAAGATATCAGTCTGTGGATCCACCATCTCTTACATTGTACTGGTGACCTAGACCTCTTTACTCTGCATGGGGGGTACCTGTGTGGGCCGATATACTTCTATTATTTTGTTATTTAAAAAAAAGTATTTAAAGCTGTATCTGTGAGTATGTGTGTGCGTGTGCGTGTCCTGCAAGATCAGTGTAACCTATGTTTGTGCAGATTGTCCGTGAGAGTTTCCATATATCTGTATACTGTACACAAGATGTACAAGTTGTTGGGTGGTCTATCTACGTATGTCTCTGGGAAGCTCTCCATGCAATGTACTGGATTTTGCTGTCTGTACATAGAATTATAAGCCTTTTAAGTCTGTGGGGATCTCCTCTGTATAACAAATTTCTACCTGTGTCCAATACACCGATCTTACTTTATTCTTCTGTATTGTATGGAAAGAAAAAAAAAAAAGTTTTCTCAACCCGAGAGCATTTATCATTATTGTAGGCAAAAAAAATTCCTTTAGTGAAGTGGTTGGTAGAATTTTGACTTGTGTATATATAAATATATAAATATATTTTAGTTCATCCTCCTCCTCCTCTTTCAGTTCGGATCCCTCCCAGGTTTCTCCTCCTAAGTTTTCCAAAAAAAATAAAAATTAAAGTAGATATGGAAATGAAAGTAAAAAAATATGGCATTTACAACCTGCAAATTTCCTGATTGTATAGTAGATTCCAATCTATTCTGTGAATTAAAGTATTTTAAAGAATGGCAATGCCCTTGGACTTGAGTGGATTTAATCAATGAGGATTGTGTTCAGTTTTCTTCTACAAAGATGTAACACATTGCACCTAGAGATGTGAACAACTCGAACATGCTGGAGTCCGATCGTTCGTCGTTTGATTACCAGTGGCTGAAGAAGTTGGATGCACCCTAGGGAGTCCCGGAAAACATGGATACAGCTTATAGCCATGTTTTCCAGGACTCCCTAGGGCTGCATCCAACTTCTTCAGCCACCGGTATTGAAATGCCAAACGATCAGACAAGTTGCGCCCATCCTAATGTGAACTAATACAAATGGTGATATGAGCCAAGGATTTATTTATTTATTTATTTATTTATTTTTAAATAAGTTCATTGGGTAAAACCAATGTCCATCTATGCCTGTGCCCCTCTGACTTTACTTATTATTGCCCCCATATTCTGCAGGCTCTGTGTTATATAGCGCCATGGGCCATCTTTGCAACTAGTTGCATCTTTTATTTTCTTACCTATACTAGAAGACTGAAAACTGGATGCTAGTTGATGGCGACAAGTTCCTCCTCTTCTTCATCTCTTTAGGCTCTTCTTTAAAGAGCGGTTCCAGGTGGTCCACGTAGAGCCTCGAACACTGATGGTGGTGTTCAAGTGAATTTGAACCACACTAGTACATAGCGAGCCGCCACTACTGGGATATTCGCTCCATCCACACGCCAGGAATGTTACACAGAACAGCACATTTGTCACATAAGGATTTAATACCAATCATGTGCTAAAGGAGGTTGACAACTCCTATGGGCTCTGTTGTGGTTGCCATGTTGGCCACACAGCTCTTGTCACTCGTTTTTAGGCTCTGTTGACATCAGCAATGAAGCCTCCATTGCTGAAGCCATCATATTTGACAAAGACTAGTGCAGTTTGCAGACAGACACAACTCAAAGGATTCCATTGTGTAATTGATTTGGCTCTGAATTTTTGGTTTTCTGGTCCCATGATGGAACAGAAAACCAGAAATAACAGATGTGAACAGAATCTAAGTAAGGAAGATAAGTTCGGATCCTAAGGTATGGAATAGCTCAGTCTACAAAGCTATTCCATACTTCACTTTTTATGGTATACTGCCATACACTGTCCAGACAGAGGTCAAAAGTACACTGCTTTTACTACAGTCCAAAAATGGACCCCCATGGACTAATTCTTTTAAGTTAGTAGCTTTCCCAAGGTACTTTCTAATATTTTAATAAAATATGATATAATTTAGTAACCTCTTGGTATGGTTTATGTCAATAGCCATAATGTCGCTTACAACAGTTGTGGTAGAGCCCTTTAAGGGGAATTCCAGGAAAAATTAACTTTTCCCCTAGCCAGCTTTGTTATGAATAGAGCCACGAGTACGGCGCATGACCTGTAGCTCTTTTCATTTATATGGAGCCGTAGGAAAGAGCAGAGTACAGCGCTCCATAGGAATGAATAGAGTACGGTGCCTGACCCGCGGCTTTATTCATAACAGAGCCGACAGGGCACAATACGGAGATCGTCAGGGGTAAAAAGGTTGGATCCCCAGCAATCTCCTACTTTTCCCCTATCCTGTGGATAGGGGAAAAGTTAATTTTTCCTGGAATACCCCTAAAGTATGAAAATCAGATTGAGGCTATGTTCTCACAAAAGGACAGATTTATCAAACATGGTGTAAAGTGCAACTGGCTCAGTTGCCCCTAGCAACCAATCAGATTCCACCTTTCATTTTCCAGAGTCTTTGAGAAATGAAAAGTGGAATCTGATTGGTTGCTAGGGGCAACTGAGCCAGTTCCACTTTACACCATGTTTGATAAATCTGCCCCATAGTATTTAGTATTTTTCCACGTTAAAATTGCAATATTTTTGCCATGATTCTGTCAAATGATTTGCGGCAAAAATAATGCTGTTACCATAAATTGTGCAGTTCGCTGCAATATATCACTAATTAAACACATAGGGGGATATTTATCAAACATGCTGTAAAGTGAAACTGGCTCAGTTGCCCCTAGCAACCAATGAGATTCCACCTTTTATTTTTCAAAGAGTCTTTGAGAAATGAAAAGTGGAATCTGATTGGTTGCTAGGGGAAACTGAGCCAGTTTCACTTTACACCATGTTTGATAAATCTCCCCCTATGTGTGAACATAGCCTAAGATCATTCAGTCTGGTAATAAGGCAACACTTGTCAAATGCAGTATAATACAATACATACAAGCAGCAGACACCAGGGTGGTGGTAGGACACGTGTCAGTAAAGGTGAGTTTGCATTGATTGATACTTTACTATCCACGCACAAAGTTGACTGGCGAGATGTTCATTCACACAGAGACCTCAGACCCTTCCTCTTCTCTAACCTCATCTTTTCATACCAAATTCTTATTGTTTTTCCCCAAAATATTACTTACTTGCCATTCATAACTTCAAGGTAAGCCGTCTTCCCATGGGTGTCATGTACTGGGTACTTTGGGTTCTGTGTAGTATTTATCGTCTCTTGGTGTCTTGTATAACATGTGGTATGAAGAATTGGCCTGTAACCAATTTGGAAATTCCATATTGATAACCATACACAGTGAAACCATACAAACTCGCGGGAAATTTGGGGCAGCTCTCTTGGAGGTAATATGCATAGCATATGAAAAAAATGAGAATCTGTCATCGATCAGGGTGGCGGGCTTTGTAAAGCGGTGCTCTTTTGGATAGGTTTCACTGTGTCATGTGTTTGTTGGGTTGTCAGGTACCTTGTAGTCAACTGCAACTTACCCTCATCACGGCCACATTGATCTGCCTACAGCTCAATGTATTCATTATGTTTTGTGTTTTGTATGGTCTCTGAATTCTTTGGCTATCCTTTCTACCGTTTATTGTTCAGAGAAGGAAGCCAAACTTGACCAAGAGTCATAATGTGTTGTTTTTCGTCTTAGCGCCATCTTGTTAACAAAGTATGTGAGATATATAGATGTTGCTTGTCACAGCTACTTGGTTATTTCTTAGCACTAGCAATTCTAAATATAGCATTTCTTTGTTTCCCTGTGTAGGTGTACTACAAGGTCCTCAGTCGTTCCATATGGGAAATGATGGGATTTTTAAAAGTCCTGGTCCTTCAATATGTCCATTATCATCTGAATTAGAATTAAAGCCTGAATGTTCATCAAAGGGCCCATCTAGTTGCAGCTCCTTTCATAGTAGTGAAGGTGAAGGCACTGACCATGAGCCAGACCTATTGGACTGCAGTGGTTCCAGACCTCTCTTAATGGAGTCAGATGAAGAAGAGGGTTCAAAAAAAGTCAAAGATATGGTATTTCCTAATTCTGACGATCTCCTTTCCAACCAAAGCACACCTGTATATACTCCATCAGAAAGGATGGCCCAAATGCCGTCGGGAGGCTTCAGTACAGAAGTAGATGTCTTTGCCACCGCGCCATTCATGAGTTCAAAAATTTCTAAGGATGATTCTGACGTATTCACTAATGCTCCATTTTTGGCCAAGTCCTGTACGACGTTAAACCAGCTAGAGGAACCTGACGTGTTCCTTAGAGCACCTTTTACAAGAAAGATTAGTATTGAAGACCCTCATTCTGTAAAAGGAGTTGAAGTGACGTCAGTCGGCAATTCTACATTCCGAAACACTGACTTGAAGGTTGGAGGAGGCAGTTCTATGAAGACTTCATACACCACTGGAAACCTTTATTCACATTCCAGCAAAGGCATTGAAATAGCTGAAACCTCTCTGTATCTAAACGCTTTGAAGGAGCCACACAGTGCTGAAAACCATAGGATCCCTGCTCACGAGACATCCCAAGAGACTGTGTTTGGGACTGTGGTAACCAAACCATTCCGCCCTCAGTCCTTGTCTAAGTATTCCCGGCACTATAGCCCTCAAGAAGGGCAGGCTGTGGATGCACAGCCCATTGCTGCTTACAAAGTAGTGTCTCATTCTGCAAAGGCCTCAGTAGCTGGATCTGTTCCCATCACCCCAGTGACTTATAGAACTTCAGAGGTTGCAAGTGCGGATCCATTTGGCTTGGCTCCATTTCCTGCCAAAGCTGGAAGACAAAACCCATAGTGTAGAAGCTATCTACCTTAGAACCAATCCCTTACTTTTTTGCAGTGCACTTCCTATTAATGTATTAATCCTTACCTGCTTTATGCAGCTCTGTGTTACTCTATCACAGAAGGGACTTCTTCATTAAAGTGCACCCGTCACCTACACACAGCAGAGTTGGCGATTTCTTATTTATACAGGATTAGAAGAACATGGATGTTTTGTTCCAAAAAAAACAGCACCACCCCTACCCGTTGAGTGACCAGTATTATAGACCAGCTCCATTGAAGTGAATATTTTGAGCTATTATACCACACCACCCATGGTTTTTTTTTTGGAAGAAAGCCTGTTTTTCTGATCTCGTACGACCCCCTTTTAAAGGGATTCATTAACCTTTAGAAATTATGGAAATTTTCAACCACACAGTCAACTCATTGTGGCCTTTAAGTTTAAGATCTTTAAGACTGTATGTAGTCTAAGATCTCGGCTCCTGGACCGCTTTGTTACAACAGTACAGCTTCAGCGTCTATTTCTAAGTCATGGAGAATCCCTCTAATCAGAATGTAGTCTGTAAATTTACCAGGAACCTAAAAAAAAAACCACTGTGATGATAAGACGACTCGTGAACCATCCAAAATGTCCTCCTACCTGTGTGTAGATGAAAGAGTCACTTTACCTGTCCATTTCTCACTTTGGTTGTGAAAGCACTATCTGTTCCTGCAAGCCATCTCTACAATAGGGTTATGTGTTAGTGATATTTTTGAATTTTTTTTTTTCCTGTCTTTGTGTTTAGTTTAGGGCGTGTTAAGAACGTAGACATTGAGGTGCCTTATGGTGCGTTTACACAGAGATTTATTTGACAGATTTTGAAGCCAAGCCAGGAATGTATTTGAAAAGAGCAGAAATCTCAGTCTTTTCTTATGAGCTGTTCTGTTTATAGTCTGTTCCTGGCTTTGGCTTCAAAGATCTGTCACATAAATCTCTCTGTAAACGCACCCTTATTTATGGAGATGAACGATTACCGCCTGAAGGATAGGGTCTGGTGCATCGTCAGCATCTGAATCCACCCCTAGAAATAGGTGGTCCTTCATCTCGGCCTTAGCTTTTATTAATATAAAATATTGTTTAATTTTTGTTTTAATTCTTTTTTTTTTTTTTTTTCTTTTCTCCTCCTCTGCCTCATTCAGTGTTCTTCCTAACACATTAAAAGCACTTGGAAAGAATGGCTGCTGATACCTTGTAGATTTTATCCACCATTTTTTCTGATCGTATCATTCAACTCACTGGACCACATGAATGCAGACAAACAAACATAAAAAAGTGGCGTGGTAACCCATTAAGTTCAATGCAGCTCTTATTTCTCAAATGGAAGATGTGACTTGATTGATCAGTATAGATAAGGTCTCCATGTTTCTTCAGTATTTATACAAGACATATGATCAATGTAGGAGCATTATATATGGGAACTGTGTTCACCTGCTGTGCTCTGATGGTGGATAAACTGGATCTAAGTTGCTGGCAAGACTTTACTTAGATCTTTGACCGTAGTGACTACTATTTTCTTTTAAATACATAGTGTGAAAATCTTGTAAAGCCAAAGGTAGATATCCTCTTTAGCCTTCTGCGCAAAGATTCAAATTAGTTACTCTGCTGGAATCATCATGTAATCTAAATTTGATTATCCAAAACCTTTTTTAAAGGCTTTGTCTGAAAAATAATTTCTTTTTTCAATCGTGCTCATGGGAAATTAAAAAAAAAAAAAAGTCCTCCATGATCACCCACTGCTACTGTTCCAGTCATGTTTGTCCTTCTTTGTACCAGCACTTCCTGGTTTTCTCTTGCAAGCAAAGCCAATAGCTGGCTGGGGAGTATCATTGCTGTGTTTAGATATTGATGAGCAGGTACTTCTTCGTATTGAGGGGAAACCAGGAACCACTAGACAGCGGGAAAGGATAGTGGCAGGGGATTGGTGGCAGATGAGTACCTTTTTTTTTTTTTTTTTTTTTTTTTTTTTTTTTTAATCCCACCCTTAATTGAAACAGAAATGAATTCTCAGGAATCCCTGCATTGCTTTGGCTGCATTATTACAGTGGTCATGTCTACAGATTGGCGATTGGCTCATGACGGAGCCACCATATGCCAGTGACTCAGATGCAGCTAATCCACTAAGGCTTTTCAACACGTACAGTTTACACTAGATTTAAATAGCACACTGCCTGTCAGGGGACTTCATACTCCAATGCAGGGCAGCTATTTTGTTTAAGAATGTATTGTCATCCTGGTACCACTAGGTGGCAGCACCTCAAATATTAATCATGTAGTGCCTGATATCATTCTTGATTGCCCATATTCTCTGAGTTGAATCTATATTAAACCTCTGAAGTATGTCTTAGTTTATTCACGGTCTTCCAGTATTTTATTTTTTATAAATGCATAGGAAGTTATCATTGTCCAATATTTGACCTCAAAATAACCCGACAATCAGTTGTTTCTGAGTTTTATATGCTGGTTATTCTTTTTTTTTTTTTTTTTTTTATATATATTTCTTTCTCTCCCTTAACTTCTTTCTGGTAACTTTTGCAGTTTTGCTACCTTGCTACATACATACATAAAGTAGGAGATTGCGGGGGGTCCGACCTCTGAACCCCCCGGTGATCTCCGTATCGGACCCCGTCGGCTCTGTTATAAATAGAGCCCCGGGTTGGCATGTGACCCGTGGCTCTATTCATTCCTATGGAGCGACGGAATGAGCCGAGTACATCGCTCTTCTGGCATACTCGGTGCTTTCTGATGCTCTATAGGAATGAATAGAGCTGCCGGTCACATGCCACCCCTGGGCTCTATTCATAACAGAGCCGACGGGGTCCGATACAGAGATTGCCGGGGGGGGGGGGGGGTTCAGGGGTCTGACTCCCCCACCACGATCTCCTACTTTTCCCCTATCCACAGGATAGGGGCAAAGTGAATTTTCCCAGAATACCCCTTTAACTAATTTTGTGGCCAGGCCGTACAAAAGATTGCTTTATTGTTCATGTGGCCTAACTTCATCATAGTCTGATGCACATTTCCATTTACATAGGAAGTTGTGTGACCAACTAACCATCGGCTAATAGCTGGTCCCTCTATATGGGCCAAAGAGCATTCTTGTCTTTGTAAATGGACCCCAAGGCCAGTGGGTACACGGTCTCCCAGTGCCAGATTTGACAGACTTGCTTGAATTTGGAAGGGTGTCTCTTTATCATGCCACTGCTTACTGACCCAAAACCCAGCCTACACTCCAGACTATTATTAATATACAATGTTATATAGGGTAGAGGGCCTAAGGGGGGGTTTTGACCTTGTGTCATTCACCAACTATAAGGTCCTCCAGCTTGGAAAATTCACCAATGCCCCCTAATTCACAGATCCTCGGTAGCACTCCACCTGGTGAACACTTTTTATTATGCAGAAAATGAAGAAGTGTGTTACATGTACTTTACATACAAGTGTATAGCTGTATAATAAGTTTTCAGTCAAGTCGTATATTTCTGCAAACAAAATAATTGGGGCTAAAACAAAGAAGACTTTTTAACATTTATATTTTCGAATGAATTAAAGGGAACTTGTCAGCAAGACAATGCTATATAATGTATCTCCATCATGTTATAGAGCAGGAAGAATTGAGCAGATTAATATATAACTTTTTGGGAAAGTATAACTTGTTTGTTGATTGAAATCCCTGCTCATTCTGTGTTAAGGAGTCCAGTGGGCGGTGTCAATCAATGGACTGGACTCTTCAGCATGGAAACATCACAGATTTCAATAAATAATTTAAAAGTTATACTGAACCTTTTTCATAAAATTATATATCAATCTGCTCAGCTCCTTCTGCTCTATAACATGATGGTGATAGCTTAGGTAGCATTTTCATGGCGACGGGTTCCCTTTAAGTGCATGTCCCACATTCAAAAATTTCCATTATACATCATCGGGATGGATCGAGAGTTGCTGTCTGTCGGTGACAATGTACGTGTCCATTTGCAGCAATATTATTAAGGGGGCGGCTCACACCACTAACCCAATAGCGTGAAAGTGTTTTGAGCATAGACTCTTCTGTAATGTGACCAGACTTTGATCAGCATGTACTGTAAATTCAGGTGTTGTTATTTATTAGGTATCGGCAGAGCACCCCTGCCTCATACTCATGGTGTACTGATTGCTATGTGACATGGTTACCATATAGTGACCACACAACATGGAGCCAGAAGATGCTTCTGTTTGGTGTACCAACCTAGTGCTGCTTCCCTGTATTTCTTAAGGGATTAACTGAAAAGGATAAAATAAAAAAATAAACACCTGACTAAAAGTTTCTGTCTTTTTTTTGTCGTATGTGTGTTTCTTTCCCATGACAACATGGTGCAGAGCATAACACACAGGCTCTTCTTACCTTTCCTCGCTCCCCTGCTGTCCTCCTGCGTCATCTTCAGGTTTCGGCTGAATAATCCTGCCTCCACTTCTGAGACGGACTGGTCACGGCCGTGACAACCTGCTTAACCAATCACTGACTGAGATGGGACTAGTGACTGGCTAAGCGGGCTGTGACTATTGTGACAGATCCATCTCGGGTGGAGGTGAGATTGCTCAGCCGGAACCTGAAGAAAGCACAGGAGGACAGCAGGGGAGCGAGGAAAGGTAAGAAGAGCCTGTTTGTTATGTTCTTCCTAAGGGCAGTAACATGTTAAAAGTTTAATTTCAGTGGAATCCCCCTTTAATCCCATTGGAACAGCAATCAAGAGCACAGAAGACCCCAATACCCCTGCCCCCACATTTCCTCCGTACCAGCACATCAGTAGGTTACTACTTGAGGAGGGTCTCTACACTGTCTGGCATAATGAGCTGTGATTGGGGAGGGATACTCATATACTCTAGTATATAAACAATTATAATTACGAAAAATTAAAAAATGCAAAACAAGAGTCCGTGGAGTCTCTGTTACGAGTCTCAAAACATGGGATAGCCAGATATCTCTAGCCTGTTGCCACGGGGTGCCTCCATGATGGGGAGAGCACCACACCGCCCTGATAGGTAGCCCCTTATGTCCCACTCAGTTGCGAGTACTGGAACATAAATAGGGAAATACCAGGGTGGCTCCTTTTTGTCAAAGGCTAACTCAAGGTGTGAGTATTACGATCATGACAAGGGCTTGCCAGGGCCGGCTTCCATCCACAGACAGCCGTTTTGGGGTATTTGCCCCTCGTCAGTGGTCTGGCTTCTGGCTAGTTGGGGCAATGACAAATCAACAAACAAAGCACAGTAATCTCTGAACTCATGTCAGGAACTCCCCATAGTAAAACTCTCTTACTCTGGAGAATTCCTGTCATGGACAGAGGTGGCAGTAAAGAGCACTGTGTCAGACTACAAAGAATACACCACTTCCTGCAGGACATACAGCAGCTGATAAGTACTAAAAAACCCTTCCAATTTCAAAATAGAAATAAATTACAAATCTATATAACTTTCTGATGCCAGTTGATTTGAATGAAAGAAATTTTGCTGGGGTACCCCTTTAAGTCCCCCATATTCGACACTCATTAGTTTCCAATGTTGCCATTTCACTTTCCACTCCAGTGCAACAAAAGTTACCTCCTCCCTTGGCGACCTCCTCCCTTGGAGCCCTTTATAGGCATATATGAACTTATTGGAGGACTCTATGGGAGGGGCATAGTCATGTATTCCTCCATGCTCAGCCATCTTATGGACTGGATCACCATTCAGCATTTACAGCAGGATGGCACAGCCTGGAGGAGGGGTGTCTGAAAGCACTACGTAACACGCAGGGAGTGATTGTTAGTACCTGAATACCTGGTAATGGTACCTGATTTTCAGATGCCTGGATTTCACTAATAATAATTTCCACCAATGATTTTAAATAGTGGTGAGGCTATTTTTCAGCCGTATTTATCAAAGCTCCTCAAATGTGTCTGAGCCCAGTAAAGATTTATTACAAAGCAAGGGGCAAGCTGGCATAATTCAGTATCTATGCCCTAATGCATTTACAGTATATACTAAAGTTACAGCTGCACCTCCAAGTGATGTGCTAGTATTAATAAATATGTTCCTGTGTGAACCTCATTTTCCCACTGCACTATAGCATCATTCTTGACCCCTGACGTATGCAAATAAAAAACAAAAACAAAACGATTGCAATGGACATCCTCTATATACATGTCCCGTACTCAGACCCCCTATCTATTAGTCATAGTGGGGAACAATAGGAGCAAGGACCCCTACTGTGGAGGATTCAGTGCAACCTGTAATACCTGGCTGGCCATTCACTAGAAAGCGCAACAATAAATGATTTTTGTGTTGTTTATGCAGTAGAACACAGGTTACCCACACATGCAGATTTTGATAATTTTTTTCACCATTTTAAAAGCCAAAGCCAAGAGCGGATACAATAGTATTTGCCCCTTTTTTTACTTTCTCTAATGACTCTATATGACCCATACCTGGTTTGGGGGTCAAAAACTTATCAGCATCCTCAGGGGCCTCCATATGCACCCAAATGCATGTTTTTTTGGGGCATAGCTAAACATTTTTAGTCACACAGCTTGGACAGGTGAAACAGGTTAAAAGATCTTCATTTTAGAGAAGAGCGCAACTCACGCATGCCCGAGTTTGATTGTACGCCATTTTGTTAACAATAGCTGAAGAAGTTGGATGCAGCCCTAGGGAGTCAGGGAAGACATGGATCCAGCCTATAGCTATAGGTATTGGTATTCAATATTCAGCCATTGGTATTCAAATGCTGATTTGTCTGTAGATTCTGTGTAGTGACTAACTACAGTTATTCCCAGTCACAGTTGCAGAGCAAAAAGATAGTGCTAGCAGAGGAATTGAATACCAATGAATACTCTAGCTTTGGATGTCCAGTAGAAATGAGCAAATTTACATTACGAATTGCTTAGTTTGCTTGGCAGTTGGCTTATACGCCATGTGCCTTTGATCTCTGTGCTGCTCCACCCCAGGTACCTGGAAAAGCTGGATCCAGTCCTGGGAAACTTCATCAGGACAGAACCATGGCGCCATTGTACAATGCAGCCTGGTCTGATGAATCAAATTTTATTTTACATCACGTGGAGGGATGTGTCTGTGTCACTTATCTATGGCGGAGATGGCACCAGAAGGCACTGGCATGTGATGATGACCTGGCCAGTGTTTTGCTGGGAAACCTTGGGTCCTGGCATTGATGTGGTTCTCACTATGACCTATGCAGCCTTGCTTAATACTGTACTAACCAAGTCTTTATGGTATCAGTATTTCTAATAGCAGTGGCCTATTTCGGCAGGATCATGGCCCGGCCACACTGCAGAAATAATTCAGGAATAGTTTGAAGAACAGGATGAAGATCAAGGTGGTTCCCCAAATATCAGTCTGATGGAGCATCTGTGGGATGTGAACAAGTCCGATCCTTAGAGCTAGATGCCACAGGGCACCGTCACAGGAACGGTCTAATATTAGAAAATATTTTTTTTTTTTTGTGGTGGCTACTTGGCATATAGCGCCACCATATAGTAGCACAATGTACAGAGATTGTCATCACTTCCTATAGAAGACAGAGACTGGTGCAAGAGAAAGGGGGGCACAATGATGGGGATACTGATCAAAATCCCACATACACCACTACTTTGGTTTCACTACATGTATCTCTTCAGTTGCAACAAAACTACAACTCCCAGCATGCCCCAAAGGCTGTCAGGGAATGCTGTAGATTTGTAGTTTTGCAACAGCTAGAGAGGTACAGCATAGAATTATATATATATATATATATATATATATATATATATATATATATATATATATATATATATACATACACACACACACACAGTATTTTCCTGTGTATAAGACTACTTTTTAACCCAGGAAAATCCTCTCAAAAGTCAGGGGTCGTCTTATTGGGCGGGTGCTGAGAGACAGCTGCATCCCAGATGTTGGGGGTCGTCTTATATACCCAGTCCTGTTATAGGCCGGAAAATAAGGTAAATATTCTGTCCTGTACCGCTCTAGCTGTTGCAAGACTACAAATCCAAGCATTCCCTGACAGTATATATATATATATATATATATATATATGGAAGCACACAGCACACTGTACCCCAGGTTAGTGGTGTGGCTGTGGATACTTGCTGTGGATCATACTGGACACTATACATATAACCAGGTGCAGAGTTTTGGTATCATTGGTTTGCTTGTATACTCTTTAATAATTTAATATTATCCTTGTATTGGTGTATATACATTCAGTAATCACCAAAATAGTTATGGAACTACAAGTCCAATACAAGTCCAGTACAATAGCCCGCCATCTAGCAGGTAATGCAGGGCGGTGTCGGTCTGGTGACTGGCAGTTGGGCGCAGGCATGGTGACGGGCAGCTCTATCCTGCGTCCTGCCGGGGTCCTGACTGAGGAACAACAAAGATGGCGGCGCCCGTGTCCAGGTGGATGAGCTGCGCAGCGCACTTAGGAGGGCGGTGGGTAATTCCTATTGAAGGTCACGGTGTATATGTCTGGATTAGCCTGGCTGGTGATCATATATAGTATAGGAGCGGGTTATGTGGTCATTACGGGGCAGATATAGATGTGTACTATGGCAGCCCTTATATAAACGGCCACCCAGCTTTCCCTGATCCCTGACCGCTCCCTTATCCTCCCCATGCATCTATGCATCTCCGTCCCCCGTGTAACTGTATAACAGCTGTCATGGCATGATGGCATTTGTAGATTTACAGGTTGAGGAGCACTGAAACGTGGGATTCTGGGTGACCTGTGCTATGGACAATCCCTGCACATCCCTATAGGTCAGGGGCAGGGAACCTTGGCTCTCCAGCTGGTCCAGAACTACAACTCCCATCATGCCTGGACAGCCAGAGCATGATGGGAGTTGTAGTTTTGTATTCTCAATTCTAAATTTTTTTAAAGCTGGAGTCGGTACTTTTTTTTCCAACTCCGGCTCCAGCCAAAACTAACTCCGACTTCACAGCCCTGATGGAAACATCGCCCATTGGTCACACAATGTATAAAATAACGGCCGCTGCCGTCAGATTGATGTTTGTGTCATTACTTTGTGGCCGTTATTTTACACAGATTTTTTTTTTCTCAGTCTTTTCATTTAAAGTAAATGACTTTTAAAATTAGCTCCACCCAAAGAACTATCATCACCCTGAGCTATAATAATCAACCAGCTGTAATGACGGCTGCCAAATTTCATACGCAAAATAATGGCAGTGGTTTTAATGTTCAAATAACGGCCATCGAAAAGTATTGTATGAACACAGCCTTACAGTGTAGCGGTCATTCCAGTCACTTATTTGCCCTCTGTTCTTGTGGTTGTGTGGGCCCAGCAGTCAGGGGGCTAGGTCTACCCTGGCTGCTAAACTGGCCACTGAGCCAATCAGTGACTGGAGTGGCGTTCCTTCCTAGTCACTGACTGGCTGAGCCGCCAGTCAATCAACTGGGTTGTGACGTGGACACCCTGGAGATCCCGGAGCCCGGCAGGGGTCCTACGGCTGGTCTCACTGTTCATCGTGGGCACGGCAAGAGGTTACTTAGTAATTGTGATCAATTTCCCCCTGCAAGATGCTGGGCTTTAGAAAACCTTTAATGTTAAAGGTTCTGCCAGAGCTAGAAGCTAATAAAATATACTGACCCGTGCTGACCCTCCACTCTGCCCCTGGCATTTGATTCCCCCTGATGACAATGTGAACACTCTGCAGCCTCGCTGACCGGCCACACAGGTCTTGGAACTTCATCAGCAGAGCCAATGTGGCTTTCCCTTGGCTGCGCCAGCTTACTGTTAGGCAATGTTTACACACAGTAATCTGGTTGTAAATGAACCCAAAAAACAGACGATTTACAGCTGGGTAGACTACATGGAAAACTACTTGTAATTCACATTCAGTAAAATTTTTCTTCCACTATTTTACAGAACAAGATATTTATAAAAAGAAAAAAAAAATCTGCTAAAATGGGGGGGGGGGGGGGTGGCGAATCAACTTTAACCCCTTAAGGTCAAAGCCTATTTTCGTTTTTGCGCTTTTGCTTATTCCATTTTAAGTTTAAAAGTCCATAGCGCTTGCATTTTTTCACCTAGAGACGTATATGAGCGCTTATTTTTTGCGAAACCAATTGTACTTTGCAATGACCAGCATTATTTTTCCATAACATATGCTGCGAAACCGGAAATAAATTCATTTGCGCTGTCAAATTGAAAAAAAACAAATTTGTTTTGATTTCGGGGAGTTTGCATTTACGGCCGTCCGTCCTATGGTAAAACTGACTTGTTATGCATGTTCCTCAAGTCGTTACGATTACTATGATATATAACATGTATAACTTATATTGTATCGGATGGCCTGTAAAAAATTCAAACCATTGTTAACAATATACGTTCCTTAAAATCGCTCCATTCCCAGGCTTATAGCGCTTTTATCCTTTGGTCTATGGGGCTTTGTGCGCCAGTTTTTGCGCCATGATGTGTTCTTTCTATCGGTACCTTGATTGCGCATATACGACTTTTTGATCGTTTTTTATTACATTTTTTCTGGATTTGATGCGACCAAAAATGCGCAATTTTGCAATTTGGAATTTTTTTGCGCTGACGCCGTTTACCGTGTGAGATCAGAATGTGATTAATTAATAGTTCGGGCGATTACGCGCGCGGCGATACTAAATATGTTTATTTATTAATTTATATTTATAAAATGGGAAAAGGGGGGTGATTTGGACTTTTATTAGGGGAGGGGATTTTTTATTAATAAAAACACTTTTTTACTTTTTTTTTTTTACTGTAACTAGAAGCCCCCCTGGGGGACTTGTATATAGACAGCACTGATCTCTCATAGAGATCAATGCTGTGTATATACACAGCAAAGATCGATTAGATCGGTCATAGATTACTATGGCCCGCTGCAGGCCATAGCAATCTATTGCCGAGCCGGGATCAGCGTCATTCCGACGCTGAGGCCCGGCACGGGCAGAAGAACGGATCTGCCCCCCCGCGATCGCATCGCGGGGCGGAAGATCCGTCCCACTAGACACCAGGGACGTGCGGTGCAGTGCCTCTAAGTGCAGCTGTCAGGTTTGACAGCTGCACTTAGAGGCTTAATTAGCCGGCGCGGCAACGGGACCCGCGCCGGCTAATAGAAGCACGTGCAGCCGGGATCAGCGCCGTTCAGAGCGCGGTCCCGGCGGGACCACGCTCTGCACACCCCGAGCGGCACCATGACGTATCAGATACGTCATGGGTCGCTAAGGGGTTAAAGAGTCACTGTCGTATTTTTTATTTTAATTTTTTTTGCAGAAATCAATAGTCCAGGCAATTTTAAGAACTTTGTAATTGGGTTTTATTAGGCAAATATGCCATTATCTACATTCAAAAAGCCTTTTCCCTCCCTCCTCTTTTCCATCCACTGCAAAATATCAGGAAATTGTGACTTGTTGCATCAGACACAACCTGTCTGTTCTAGGGAGGGGGGAAGAGGGAGTTAGCAGTCAGCAGAAAGCAGAGAACAAAGGATTACAGGCATGGAGGTGGGTGACAGCTGTAATCAGAGCTCAGAGAAGTCAGTGCTGACTGTCAGACGAGATACCTGGGTGATTAACTGTAGATTAACTCTTTGTTGTCCTGTTTGGTGCCTCATCTCCCTCCACCCCTTCCCTCACCATAGAGAACCATGAAGACAGGGGGAGAGCTTCAAACTGCTTTTTCATGATAAAAATGCATTTTTCAGCTAATAAATAGAGAGGATCGGGTTCGGGTTCGAGTCCATCCGAACCCGAACTTTTGGTATTTGATTAGCTGGGGCTGCTGAACTTGGATAAAGCTCTAAGGTTGTCTGGAAAACATGGATGCAGCCAATGACTATATCCATGTTTTCCACATAGCCTTAGGGCTTTATCCAACTTCGGCAGCCACCGCTAATCAAATGCCGAAAGTTCGGGTTCGGATGGACTCGAGCATGCTCCAGGTTCGCTCATCTCTAGTCACCAGCATATGATTGCCAGGTGTCTGACTATGGTCATCAATAGAATGAAGTGGAGGTGGAAGTAAAAACCACCATGACCTTTGACCTCCCAATCCATCTGCTTGGCTTTTGCTGACTATAAAGGGACACATGTCATGGCATTTTTCCCTGCTTTAGTGTCCCTTTGGGCCTAGATGCAGTTTACCTTCTCTAATGCCAATTTGCCTGTAATTTTATTGCACTTGTCCTTCCTTATTGCCTTGGGCATTCAGTACAGTTATACAGGTATGATGTCATGAGATGCCAGTGGTCGCCCTACTGTAATCCGCCAGTCACGTACCTCATTGTTGGTGCTCACAAAATCTTTACAAGACAGTGTAAGAGGAGAGGCGTGTACATGTAGCTGGGTAAATATAGTTTATATTGGACAGTGCAAAGGTCAAGCCAATGAGACAATTAATTTCCTGTAAAGATAGGGATATGTACAGGTTATACACAGAGGCAGCCTGGGTGTGATGGGTGTGTTTATGGAGTTACTGGGCACTTGTTATATGATTGTTATTCACTGCTTTTAGGTTTACTGTTCCTCCATGTCTCTGCCCTTTATATCTATATGTGTACTATCTGTCTCTTTTGTTTAGTTTTATATTGTGATGATGTAGACGTTGATCTAAAACCGGCGTTTCCTATATTTCAGATTCTATCATCATACAAGGACGTCATTGTATTCTACAGCGGCCCAGACGCTGTATCCATTTACTGCAAGGAAACCTCTGCTTGTCACACACAGTCCTTCACAATCCAGGTAGGTATACATGTAAAGAATAGCTTATACCATTGTGTTATATCATCGGGTGTATCTGGTCAGAGACCTGGACTACAATGGGGACTTCTGCTTCATGTCTGTTTCCGTGTCAGGAATGTAAATGGGATTTTCCCAGACTGCAGTATTGCTCACCAATCCTTAGGATACGCCTCCATTATGTGATCAGTTCAGTCCATGCTTAGGGTCCTATTACACGGAGCGATTTTTAACGATTAACGACTAACGAAAATGATTGCAAACGAGATTGTTTATTGTTAACCTGAAATCGTTTACCATATTACACAGAACGATAATCGTTAGTACAATCGTTATTGCGATCGTTACTATGATAGTTTATTCCTTCTGATCCCAGCAAAACAATGAACTAGTGATGCACAATGCACCGAAATATTGATACTACTATCGATATTCGGGGCAAAAAAACGGTTCGGTACCAGGATTTCCTGGTATCGATACTTTATGTTAAGATGTGCAATAGTGCAGCTTAAGGGTATATTCACACGAACGGGCTCGCAGCGAGATTCTCGCTGCGAGCCTGGCAGTTCCCATACACTACTCTAAACGACCGCAGCGAGTATGTAATTATACCGCCCTTAACCCCTTCTGCTCCCGCCCGGCTCCCCCGCTGTAAGCAGCATACATTACCTGTACTCGCTGCACGGGTCCGGCGTCCTGCTCTCCCGTCCGGCCAATCAGTGGCTGCGGCTGGGCAACACACTAATTGGCCGGACCAGAGAGCAGGACGCCGGGACCCCATGCAGCACGGACAGGTAAAGTATGCTTACAGCGGGGGAGCCGGCCGGGAGCAGAAGGGGTTAAGGACGGCAGAATTACATACTCGCTGCGGTCGTTTAGACCGCAGCAAGTATGTAGTGTATGGGAACTGCCAGGACCTGCCGGGCTCGCAGCGAGAATCTCGCTGCGAGCCCGTTCGTGTGAATATACCCTAACATAGAGTATTGTGCAGAGAACGCGGCCGGCGGCTATCTGAGCGCCGGCAGTGTTCTCTCTGCGCTCCCCACCCCCCGCGCTGCTCACTAACTCCTTCTCCATGCTGTAATGTAATTAAAGGATTTTCATTTATATCAGCTGGTTTTAGAAAGTTATATAGATTTGTAATTTACTTAATTCTCAAGTCCTTCGGTACTTATCAGCTGCTGTATGTCCTGCAGGAAGTTGTGTATTCTTTCCAGTCTGACACAGTGCTCTCTGCTGCCACCACTGTCCAGAGCAGAAGTTTTTTATGAGGATTGCTACTGCTCTGGACAGTTCCTGTCACGGACAGAGATGGCAGCAGAGAGCACTGTGTCAGACTGGAGAGAGTACACAGCTTCCTGCAACACATACAGCAGCTAATAAGTAATGGAAGACTTGACATTTTCAAATAGACAACAAATGACAAATCTGCCATGTTCCCCCTGCTGATCGCAGTGTGTTATTACCATATGTAACAGCAGAGACTTTATTATAGTACTTATCAGGTTTACAATTGATCGTCATGTTTACTGCTCTTCTTATCCTTTCCATAGCACGATGTATGTTCATCCAGACACAGGATACCCCAAATCCCAACAGCGTCAAGTTCATCCCAGGACGAGCAGTTTTAGAGACGAGAACCATGGATTTCCCAACCCCGGCTGCCGCGTTCTGCTCCCCTTTAGCAGGTAATTTAGTTTTTTCTGCTGCATTTCAAACATGACATATTGGTTACCTGCAGCCACCACTAGGGGCAGTATGAGCATTTAGGAGAGTTCACCTACTATCAATAACAATGATGCTAGTAAGTACAGTATATATAGGGCATGTTTGCAAGCAGATTTTTCTGTTGGAATATTTAACCCCTAGACCACCTAGGACGTACCTGTACGCCTTGGGTGCCTGTCACCAGACGACCCTGGGCGTACAGGTACGTCCTGTGGTATGAAGCACACTTCAGAGCGGGTGGGGGCCAGCTGCAATCAGTAGCAGGGCCCTCACCGTTAATGGCAGGCTGCAGCGATCACGTCATTAACCCCTTAAATGCCACAGTTGCTGTGTATATCATACTGTTCAGTTCCTTCTGTGGTACAGCATGATAGCTTAGGTAGCAATTTTCATGGTGATTGATTCCCTTTAAAGTGTCGTGAAATTTTTTTTTTTTTGCAGAAATCAGTAGTCCCAGGCGATTTTAAGAAACTTTTACTTGGTTTATTCGGCGAAAATGCATTTTATCATGAAAAGCAGTTTGAAGCTCTCCCCCTTGTCTTCTCCTATGGAGAGAGCTAAATAAAAGACCAAAACAGGACAACAAACAGTTAATCTACAAATACCTCACCGTTTATCTCCTCTGACCACTGACCTCTCTGAGCTCTGATTACAGCTGTCACCCCAGCTGTGCCTGTAATCCTCTGTTATCTGCTTTCTGCTAACTCCCTCCTCCCCTCTCCCTAGAACAGACTGGGTATGTCTGATGCAACAAGTCACAATTTCCTGATTTTTTTTTGCAGTGGATGGAAAAGAGGAGGGAGGGGGGGACCTGGGAAAAAGGCTTTTTTAATGCAGATAATGGCAGATTTGGCTAATAAACCCAATTACAAAGTTTCGTAAAATCGCCTGGGACTATTGATTTCTACAAAAAAAAATACGATAGTGACTTTTGGACAGAATCCACGCATATTTGGTGTGGGATTCTGCACTGGAATCTGCAGTGTGAACACGCCTTAACAGCATGCTGTAAGCCATTAGGGTGCGTTCACACCTACAGAATCAGCAGCAGATCTGCAGCAGATTTGATGCTGTGTTCAGTTATTTAAATGAAATCTGCTGCGGATCCGCAGCAGAAAATACGCTGCGGATCCGGTAAGTGTGAACGTACCCTTAAACTGTTATGTCATTTACTATTTATTTGCAGACATCTCTTCAGAGTTGAAGGTGTGAAAAGTGTTTTCCTTGGGCCTGATTTATTACAATTACAAAGGTAATGTCTGTCATAAATTTGGGAAAGGGGTTTGTGAATGGCTGGCAGTAACAGATTGTACCCGTTCATCAGCAGGAGAGTGAGGAGCTAGACTGGAACTAATCAAGCCCGATATCTACGCCACCATCATGGACTTCTTTTCCTCCGGCCTCCCTATAATAACAGATGACGCCCCTCGCAGTGAGACGGGTAGGATGGATTATTCATTTTCATCCAGACTCGTACTGAAGTTTATAAAATTCTAACAAAATCTTTATTGGTTGTCTGAGGGTATGCTGACACTGAGGAATATTCAAGGAATTCAAGCTGAATCCCCACCTAATCTGCTTGAAATCCACCTGTAAAATATGTACAGAGCAATGTCCCATTGTGTTCAGTGGGATTTCGCTATTGTTGACACAGCAGAATATACAAGAATATACAATGTCAATTCTTTAGGTGGATTCCACTAGAGAAATCCCATAGAAGTCATATGGGCTTTGAATTTCCTTTTTCACTCGAATTTCACTTGCATTCGTGCCTATTCCACCAGAGCTGAAGAAGAGGGAATTTTCCTCTTCAATTCCTCACCTATTCTTTAGTGTGAATATAACCTTATGCTGCGTTTACACGGAACGATTACCGCTCGAATTTTCGCAATAACGATAATCATTTCGTGTAAACACAGAAAACGATCAATCGACGACCATGACCACATGTTCTCAAATCGTTGTTCGCTAAAAATTCGCAGATCGCTTCGTGGTAAACAGTCTTTCAAAGATTCACCCTATGTAAGAGATGGGCTTAAGCGATCTTAAAAACGATCGCAATAATGACTTTTCTTACAAATTTCTAACGATATTTGTCTAAATGCTGATCATTATGAAAACCAAATTGTTGCTTCAAAATCGTTAAACAATCCCTTCGTGTAAACGCAGCATTAGACTCCAGTGTAATACACATGTTGCCCCCTCCTCCACATCCAAACCCCCCTATCGTAATTAAAACAAAATACACATGAATGCATTGAAGCACAGAACAGTCAAGTATTTTTAACCCAAGGATTTGGTTTTCAGTAAAGATATTTTTTCCTTTAGCCCTATAAACTGTTGGTTTCTAAATGATGATATACAGTATTTCCTTTTCCATTGCTTCAGCCATGGGTGTTGCCAGGAATCGGGACTGAGCAGTTGGATTCCAGGCAATAAATAAAGAGCTACAAATAGCAGGATTATAGTAATTTGCAGCAATGGGAGGAGTGGGGTCGCCAATGAAACCCACATACAGATTCTTCAATAAACGTAAACTGCTTAAAACATCTCCAAGTGGGATGAGACCAATCCGCATCTAGAGTCAGGCCTATAGGACAACTGTTTGTGGTCTTCTTCTAAAAATAAATTGTGTTTTTCTGTGATATTGATTCCAGGAAATCATTGTGATATAGTAAAGCCCCTATCCCCGCGAGCAGATGAGTAAGGGGGGGGCTGCCCTTGTGATCGCTAGATTGTCCGGGCAGCAGGAGTGACGGCAGTAGATCGTTGCTATCTAAGGGCCCTATTCCACAGGACAATTATCGTTCAGATTATCAAAAAATCGTTCGAATCTAAACGATAATCGTTCATTTGAAAAGCTGTTAATGATTAACGACCAAATGAGAAATCGTTGATCGTTTAATAAGACCTGGACCTATTTTTATCGTTGCTCGTTCGCAAATCGTTCGCATTGAATAAGATGTCGCAGGAGATCTCCGCAGGAGATTTGATGGCGCAGATTTGATGCTGTGTTCAGTCATTGTTCCCATACCAAGAGACAAACTCACATCCCTCTAAGCTCCCTGACTGAACTGTCTCATTTTTTAAATGTTTAAGCTGTTATATTATTGCTTCTTTGAGTGCACATGATAAAAATTAAGAGGTGTCATTTGATGGTTATAAGACAAAGCATTTATTTCTCTGGCTTTCCCAACTCAACATCTGTGTCTTTGGAGCGTTCAAAGTACAGGCCTGGGGTTCCTGCCAGAACCCTCCAACATTTGTGAAAAGGTCAGCGCGCCACACCTCCAGCAAGCAGTATGTAATAAATGCAGCACAGCTTGTCCCCTCTTCACCATCCGGGAACCAACAATTCCAATGCTGTTCCTGCGGCTCATGTCATCCAAATCTTCCATCTTAGTATGAAGTATTAGATGTCTTAGTGTTCAGTAACTTGCTCTTCTATTATGGTTGTTCATCTTTATCTCTGCCGATTCTTCCCTCTACCGTCTGGATCTAATGAGGGATTCATTAGGGATTCAACCTGTTCATAGGAGTTTGCAAGATTGCACATTAATCCATGGGTCTCCAAACTGTGGCCCTCCAGCTGTTGCAAAACCACAATTCCCATCCTGCTTGGACAGCTAAAGCCTTGGATTTGGCATTAGTCAATAAAAGGGGAAGTGAGAAGAAGTAATGATGATTCGGGTTCAGCTCCTTACATTATGCTTTGTTTGCTAGTAAAGTCTTTCCTTGTATAAGCAGTTTATCAGGAATCCCAAGTATGGCTAACTCTTACATGTGTTTCCCGCAAAAGCTGCTTCAGAAGAAGATGACGAGGTCGTGGCCATGATCAAAGAGCTTCTAGATACCAGAATCAGGTAAGTAGTATAGTATAGTATGTGAACCATAGACCGAGAGATAGTTGGTGGGAAACATGGCCACAGATGATTTTCATTGTCAAACCTATTGACCAGAGGTAGGGAACCTTGGCTCTCCAGCTGTTGCAAAACTACAACTCTCATCATGCCTGGACAGCCAGGCATGATGGGAGTTGTAATTTGTGCAACAGCTGGCGAGCCAAGGTTCCCTACCTCTGCTATTGACCATGCACACAAATTACTAGTTTACACCTACACTTCAGTCAGGATGTAGATATTGATATGTGTAATTATTTTAATCCACAAAATAAAAACCTTAAAGAGAAAAAGCAGGAATACAGTAAGGCCCACCAGGTAACAGAATGTTTACAGTCACAGGACAGCACAGAACGCACCTTGTTCCGTAATTGTAGTAAAAACGCCGGCCACACACCTTAAAAGCAGAAGTGATGTTTGTATTGAGTCATACATGTAGAGCACGTCACTTTAGATCTTATACTGTAGCACCTGTCCTGTTAGATTGTGGTTTCAGTAACCTGTGATGTCATAGATTTGGTTGTCAGCAGCACTGGTATTGATGACACTGCACCCAAATAGCTGGGGTCATTAGGTCAGGTGTGTGACACAGGTAGCTGTGGGCTCTCCTAGTAATCTCTGTTCATCATTGAAGAATACATCTGGAATTAAAATGAAACCAGTCTGTGCTGCACCTTATTACTGGCGTTGGCTGCATGTTCCTGTACAGTCACGTGATCATTACCTGTCTGTTTGGTATGTGAAAGGAAACCCCACAGAAACAGCAGGCAGGTGTTACCTGACATCTACAGTCCCGCTGATACATATCTATTGTCTATTTTAAGATTTGGGTGGAATATTTGTTAGGTTCACACCTGTTATACTGTCAGTCATTGGAGCCGATCAGCGAAATAAACAGCGCCAGCAAATCCGATACCCAAATCATATGTGACAGTTCCAGCAGGGTCTCCGGCATCAGGCTCTTACACACACTATAAATAACACCAAATACGGCTGTAAAATGAAAGAAGACAATGACCTTTTTACCAATGTAGTAATAGTTCCATTGAAATCCTAGGGATATTGCACGGGCAGTAGAGGAAAAATGCTGTAAAAAATGAATGTTTGTGTTATGTTTTTATTTAAAATAAAAAATAAAAAAGGCAGTTTCACAAATGGTAGTTGAAAAAATGTCACCTTTTACCTAGCCCCATACCAGATAGAAAATGTCACCTTTTACATAGCCCCATACCAGACAGAAAATGTCACCTTTTACATAGCCCCATACCAGACAGACTAGCATAGCATTGCAGTGCTGTTTGTCTGAAATTTCTTACGTCTCCAGGTGTGAAAAAGGTGTGACAAGCGTGCTTCAGAAAAGTTAGGCCTTTTTCAGTACGTACTTTTTCAATAAAATATCAGGGCGGTGAGTGGTCCTCATTAGGATACAAGAAAAATGCAGTTTTTCTGCAGAAACTCTGTGCACGGTGAATGGGGGGACCTTAGGGCCTTATTCACGGGACGATTATCGTGCGAAAAATTGTTAAATCTTCAAATTTAAACGATAATCGTTCTGTGTAATTGCAGGCAGGATCGAAAATCGTTCGTATGTCGTTGATCTAGATCTGAACCTAAATTCTTGTTAATAGTTCGCTTTTAATTCCACGTTCGTCGCTCAAGTTCCGCATTTTTTCACTAATCGTTC
>NW_027209223.1:0-30658 GCF_027789765.1 Dendropsophus ebraccatus
CCATGTGTGAACATAGCCTCATGGGACAAATGAGTATTCCTAGGAACTAGAGATGAGCGAATTGCTGATCTCAACAAACCAAAGCGCTTTGTTTGATCAACGCTCCACTCATCAAGCCTGCAGCCTTTCAGCGCAGCGCAGCTCCCAGCCACTCCACCCCGGGTGCTGGGGGGGAAGCTGGTCCAATCTTTGGAACTGGAAAAAGTTTCCCAAAATTGGATCCAGCTTTTCCCAGCAGCCTGGAGGAGTGGCAGAGAGCAGAGACTATACATAGCCAATCCCCCCCATACAGAGGTAGATGCCAGCTTTACACAGTCCTGAGACCATAGGAGTAATTGCTGATTGAAGGATAAGGCCACTTGGTGGTTAACCTGGCCTCCTGGAAAACATTGTTTCTTTTTTCTGGTAGAATGACAAATTGGATCTTAATAGTTTTCTAATCATTCAAATAAAAATGAGTTTTTAAATAATATTTAATACCCACCCATATTTTAGTCCTTTGTAAAGTCCACTTTCTAGACCTAATACTCTTTATGGTCATTAGAGAATGAGGTAGAATAGCTAAATAGAATGGCTCCTGTTAAACCACAAAAGCAAGGTCCAGTGCCAGAATGTTGATTTTAGTTTTTCCCCCTTTATTTAGAAATTACAAGGCATCGAGACCACTGATCTTTTTACATAGTCCATGTCGCTAACACTTTCTAAACTATGACTACTTGTTATTATTTGAGGGTGTGACCAGAAGCACTTAACTGTGTAACCATGGCATTTTAGGGCCCATTTACACTACGGATTTGGCGCTGAGATTCCGCTCGGAACACCCGCCCCGCACCGAATGGTATGTCTTTGAATGGGAGGGTTTGTAGACCTCCGCTCTCCACTCAAAGCATTGACATGTCAGTTCTTTGAGCGGAGGCACGAGCCCTCCCATTCAAAGACATAGCAGGTGGGGTTCCGAGCAGAATCTCTGTGCCAAATACGTAGTGTGAATGGGCTCTTAGGGTACCTTAAATCTGAAAATACTTGTCCAAGCCGACAGTGTACGTAAAGTCTCCCTGTCATTATAACTCTAACTCTACAGTAGATGTGATATAAAGCAAGTTTGCAAATCATGTGATTGACGGACTGTACTGGCCGGAATTCCTGCGTTTAGTCTGTTTTTTTTTCTACCAGCACAAGTCAGAAAATCTGTCTTCAGGTGACTGGACCTAGATTTCTGGTAAGTTCAGCTTTGTTTTACAGCATGATAACAACAACAAAAATAATGGATGTATATTACAAACTTGCTTTATTTCACATCTACTGTTGATTTAGATTTTGAAAGTTTACAGTGACACTTCAAATATTCATACCCTTCCTTCTTTCTTAGATGTGCTGATTGGCCATTTCCCTTTTCAGTTTTAGTCTATAGAAGAGTGAAGTTCATCCTTACATTAGATAAGCTCACGTACATGTGACTTGCTAAGCTGCAGTTCTGATGTTGACAGACCTCCTTGCTGGGACAGGAAACACAGACTGGAATTTCCATGTAAGCGTATGCTGCTAATGCTGGGGAGCTACTTCCTTGTTGTCCTATTCAGAGAAGTCGGGCAGTAAGAGGTATGTTTTTTTTTATGTGTGTATATTGTACAGTCTAATATATGTTTTTAAGGGACATACGAGAACACAAATCAACTTTAAGGTAATAGACAAATTGAGAATTAACTATATATGTGTGAAGAAGTAGATGTATATATAATACACAGGTCTCAGCAAATGTAATGTCAAGTCGCTGTAAGAACTGGTGCTATGAATGGCTGCTACATAGGATCCCTGTCAGATGAGTTCTGCTGAGCTGGAGTAATTTTATTAATGTACCTTTCACATAGGCAATGGCTTCTGCAAACCCGAATGAAGATGAGAAGAATGAGGATCTCATTCATTTACAGGAACTTGACATAAAAAATGTAGAGAATGCATTTTCAAAGTGTTCTATGGGAAATATTAATATTCCAAAATATGTTGCCGACCGCAATGCTAAACATACTGCAGTACGTCAACATCTAGGAACGGGTTTATAACTTCAGATGCGGGTGGAAGCCAGGAGACTGAAATCTTTTATTCTTGGTAATAATTTGTTTCTTCTTCGGCACCACTGGAGATGGCTGGCGCTGGACTATATTTTACCGGGGTGGATGACAGCATGCAATGCTTCTGTTGTGGAATTGTTCTCTTCTGTACTAGTTTGAAATCACCTCCCCATAAAGAGCATTTACATTTCAATCACTCCTGTGGCTTCATTCAAGGCAAAAGACGTGGGAAACATTTCTAAGTATGAGGTCGGGTTCAGACTTCACAGATGGGCCAAGAGTGTCCTACAAAGCATACTCGACAGAGGAGGCCAGATTGGGCTCTTTACCAATTGGCCATTTTATGCAAGGATTCCACCTGTTCAACTGGCAAGTGCAGGATTTTATTTTACAGGTAAGCAATGTGGGCAGTGATCAAAGCACAGTATTCGATACAGTTAAAGGCTATGTTCACACAAAGTAAATTTTCAATTAATCACGGCCGTTGTTGCAAATTGCAACTCCGGCCGTGATTAATTGAAAGTTTAAATTGCACTGAAGTCAATGGAATTCCGGCTGAAATGAATACACAGGTATACACTCCGGCCGAGATGTCAGTTTTCTGCAGTATTCAATCTTTGACAGTTCCAAACGCACTTTACATACGTGCTATGGATAATTGGGATGCGGGCACACATGAATGCGCCCACATCCCAATTTTTAAGAAATTCAGTATACCGGATGAACCTCATTTCTTTTTATTTGGAATACGGGCATGTTCCGGTGTGCCCACATTTCAAATCACCATAGCCGACAACTGAATGAGCCAGACTACATTCAATGAATGTCAGTTTTTCGTGCGGCCGGATTCCATAGCAATTAAGGCAATCAATAATCTTATTAAATGACAGTTGATTGCTTTAATTACTATGGAATCCCGTCTGGAGTGCATACACTCTGTATACACTCTGGCCGGGATTCCTTGCGGCCGCACAAAATACTGACAGTCAGTCTTGTTCAGCCGCTATTCATTGAATAACAGCCGCACAAGACTGACAGAGCAGACGATATAAAGTCCAGCTCTGGCCGCACTTTACATTGTCGGCTATGGTGATTTGAAATGCGGGCACACCGGAATGTTCCCACATTCCAAATCAAAAGAAATGGGATTCATGCAGACGATATTGCAGTACCGGCCGGGAGGAACTTCACTGACACCGGCTGTTCTGTGATAGAGCCGTGTCGCAGAACGGCTGGTGTCATACGCTGTGTGAACCTGGCCTAAATATAAGCATTTGTTCAGTGCAGATGGAATAAGTACATATGGCAGACCCAAAAATCCCCATCTATATTACAGAAAAGTCATCCTAACCCAGCAAAATGGTTGAAGACCAGCCAACTGTCTAGTGTCTATTATGGGCTCTTTATTGTCCCCTGACAAATAATACTAAAGGAGAGAAGGATCAGGTATACTGAAGTTTAAATAAGTGTCGACTTGCCTAGTGATCACTGGTGCCATAGAGGAGTCGCTGGACCTAGTGATCACTGGTGCCATAGAGGAATCGCTGGACCTAGTGATGACGTGCCATAGGGGAGTCGGTGGACCTAGTGATCACTGGAGCCCTAGAGGAGTCGCTGGACCTTGTGATCACTGGTGCCATAGAGGAGCCGCTGTGCCTAGTGATTGAGCGCCACTCGCTAACCACCAGCATCAGTGCTCCTGCTCAGGGACTCCTCTACCCCACAAAGGCAATTATTGTCTCTAATCCAGCTACAGATGCACTAAATAGTTTTCATTTTTTGCCTTTAGGTAGGAGAGATATTGTCCAGTGCTTCTCTTGTGCTGGCTGCCTAGGACACTGGGAGGAGAATGATGACCCCTGGAAAGAACACGCCAAGTGGTTCCCTGAGTGAGTGACAATTCATCTACTGATCCGGAGCAGATCCAGCAATGCTCTACACTATTGTCTTACCTTGACTTTAATGAGATTTGTGTAGTTTGGCACTTGGAGCTCAGCTGTTTATACAACTCTGTTTTTTTATTTATTGTGGCGTGTGGGATTTTTTTTTACTAGACTAATTAAAAGTTATGTTTTGATAAGATAAACCCGTATTGTGTTTGACAGCTGAAGTTATGCCAAAAGAACACTCCTTATAGGTTAAATCATTCAATATAGATGCCGAACATACACCACATAGCATAGACTTTAAAGGGACTCTGTACCACAATCTGCCCCCCCCCCCCCCCCAACTGCTTGTACCAGCTGCTTTTAATCGAAGATCTGTCCTGGGGTCCGTTCAGCAGGTGATGCAGTTATTGTCCTAAAAAACTACTTTTACACTTGCAGCACTGCGTCATATTGGTGTGGCCTAGGGTGTCTCTGCCCTAGGACTGCAACACCCCTCCGCCCCTCCTCTTCACCATTAAGAGTGCCCCTAGAACAATTTATCCTATTCATCATTTGTGTGAACACTGCACATTTGCTGGATTGTTAAGACATCTGTGCACTGTTCAGACAGGTGAGGAAAAGGAAAAATCCTGCCATGGGGTGTTCCTAATGATGAGGAGGGCGGACAGGAGGGACGGAGGGGCATCGCAATCCTAGGGCATAGACCATGGGTCTCCAAACTGTGGTCCTCCAGCTGTTGCAATACTACATTTCCCATCATGCCTGATCAGAGAAATCCAAAGCTTTAGCTGTCCAGGCATGATGGGAATTGTGGTTTTGCAACAGCTGTAGGGCTGCAGTTTGGAGACCCATGGCATAGACACTCAAGGCCACCCCAATTTAACTCAGGACTGCAAGTTTAAAAGTAGTTTTTTAGGTCAATAACTGTATTGCCTGCCAAACTGACCCCAAGACAGATCTTGTATAAAAGGAAAGCTGCTATCTGACGGTACAAGTGGTTGGGGGGGGGGGGTCAAATTGTGGGTACAGAGTCGCCTTAAAGATCATTGTACTTGAATATGCAATAAAGACGTGAAGATTTTTTTTTGCCACCTTCCTTGGATGCTGTAGGACTTTCTCTCCTATATAAGTTGCTTAGCTGGCATTTGGGGTTGTCGGCATTCTAGCGTGCAATCACCTCTCTAAATACGCATTGGACGTGCCTCCATGCTGCCCCTGGAGTTTACTGTTTTCAGTTTTCAAACAAGATTGTTTATCATTAAGCTGAAATTGTTCACCATATTACACGGAACAATAGTCATTAGTAGCGATTGTTACTACGATCATTATTGCGATTGTTACTATGATCATTTACTTCATCTGAACAAATGCGGCCCATTACACCAACAAATTATCTGACAGATTTTTAAAGCCAAAGCCAGGAATGAATTTGAAAAGAGGAGAAATCTCAGTCTTTCCATTATGACCCATTCCCTGTTTATCGTCTGTTGCTGGCTTTGGCTCAAAAAAATCTGTCAGATAATCTGTTGGTGTAATAAGGCCCAAAGTGTCTTCCTTACAAATACATACAGTAAATGTCGCTACTTACATTTGTTTCTTGTGGAAATATTTTGAAATAAATCTGCCATTTTCTCAAACAACATCCGGGCAGACAATCTGCATTTACAGCCTGTATTTCCATCTCCTTAGGTGTGATTTCCTTATAAATAAGAAACCTCCTGGTGAAATCAAAGCGCTCATTAATTCATACAATGGATTTCATGGATTCACAGTGAGTTCCTAGGATATTGTTCTGTGGGAACTTCAAATAATATAATATACTACAGTACTATTTTTTAGAATTAAAGGGTTAGTGCAGCGCTAAGAAATTATTCACAAAATAACACACATTACAAAGTTATACAACTTTTGTAATTTATGTTATGTATGTGAATGGCCCCTTTCCCCGTGTTCCCCGAACCCCGCCCGTGGACCCGGAAGTGTAGTGCATTATACATACCTGATTCGTGTTGCCCCCCATCCGCCGTCTTCTGACAGTGAAGTAATCTTCGGGAGGCTGGCCGGCCCACTCCTGCCGTCCCTCATCGATGCCGGCCATCACTCGGGGCGGCCGCCTGAGGTTTGCCTCAGGCGGCAGAGACCCCACAATCGGCCCTTCAGTAAAATCGGCCCTTTTACTGAAGTAGCTTTATTAACAACCAGTTGCTTTCAACATACATACAATGTACTGTGCAGCAGCTCCAGCTAAGAAGCAGCACACCATAAATTATTACACATCCCATAAATAGCACAACAGTACAACACAGGGGTCTCTACACTATACATTGTACCATGTTATATAGTTACCAAGATTTGAGGGTTTTTTTCAGGGGCACTTCGGCTTTGACAATAAAGGGTGTGATTTATTGTGGGCGTGGCTTGTGTGTGGGTTGTCACCTTGAGGGGTCCCCACTCTTTTCCATAACCAGCCAGATAAAAAAAAAAACAATTAGCAGTAGTATAGTAACATCAGGGTAGGAAGGGCCCTATATTTTGGCCCTCTGTAAAGGCATATATATTTCCCAGTGATATTCTATCACATTTTGGAATAGATTTGTTGGGTCCATGGTGTTTTTTCAAAATGCAGCATGCTGTAGGTACATTGTGGGTGATTACTATGTATAAGCCTATGGACTGATGAGCCGTCCACAGGATAGATCATTAGTCACTGATCGGTAGGGTAGGCCATAGACTGTATCCATGTTTTCCAGGACTCCTTAGGTCTGCATCCAACTTCATCAGCCACAGGTAATCAAATGCCAAGTGATTGCAATCGAGCATGCTCATCTCTAGTCGCTGCCTCTACATAGGGACAAACTGCTTCCAGCCCCATTTACTGTGTAGTGTGGATGGGGCAGAACAGCTGATGTGTGAGCATCCTACCCATCAGAAACTGTGGACAGCACATTAGTCTTTTTTTTGCCGGGAAAATCACTTTAAAGGGAAACTTATTTAAACTTCTGATCTAACCTTATGACAAATTTTATTTCCCTGTTCTGACATTCAAAAAGCAATCGAACATTGGGCTCAGCTCACACTTAAGACCCTATTCCACCAACAGATCTGACGACAGATTATCTGCCAAAGATTTGAAGCCAAACCCAGGAGTGGATTTGAAAAGAGGAGAAATCCAGTCTTTCCTTTATGACCTGTTCTCTGATTATAGTCTGTTCCTGGGTTTGGCTTCAAATCTTTGGCAGATAATCTGTCGTCAGATCTGTTGGTGGAATAGGGCCTTTAGTCTTAGTTCTTTTCGAATTCCTGTTCATAGTATCATGGCTACCGTTATAATTTTTCTAAAAACCAATGTGTATTATTCCAAAAGTATGGCAGTGATGTGGTTTTATTCAATGATACCTTATATTTTAGGGAAAGCATTTCCATACAGATATCATAGATTGTTCTCAGCCTTGTCAACCAAGTAAGTGATTTGAGTTATATTTCCATATAGAGTTTTCAGTATATTGTAATGTCAGACAAACATTGGATGATGTCGGTGCCATCACAAGTTGGTGTCGGCAAATAGTATATATTGTTCCTTCAAACTAAGTGCACACACAGTACTTTGGTCATTTTATACTGTTTACCAAATCCAGGTATAGGTCCGAAACACAGAAAAAGGTGCATGATTTTTATCTAAAGGGGTTGTCTGGTGTATATTACTAATGTTCCATGCTGTCTGGGCTACAAGGAACGTAATAGCGCTATATACTTACTAGAGATGAAATTAGTTAATCAAAGAAGGACCTCTTTTAACCAATATCCATGCGCATCAGAACAATACTTATAACCTACAACTAAAAGATGCTGGACACAATACTACAATTATCAGAAAATACTTTATTGTTACATACAGAAAACATATTTAAAACCATATTAAAAAGGGAGCAAAAATCCATACAGCACATACATCAAATGGTATACAAGGCAGGAAAAATGTATAAATATTACAAGTTCTATATACTTAAATAGATGATGGTATATCACTTGACCCACAGAGGTACGGAAAGTACACACCAAAAAATAACGAAAAAATATGTACTAGAGAAAATAGTAATGATACTGGATATACAATGCTGCAAGTGCAGGCTACAGTGCAAACTAAGTGCAATCTCAATAATGCAATACCCAAAAGCTTAATTTAAGAAAAAAGTGCATATGTGTCACACAGAGATACCTCCGGTCTCAGGAAATGTCCTGCCCAGTACTACCACTGGGGTGAGTGGTAGTACTGGGCAGGACATTTCCTGAGACCGGAGGTATCTCTGTGTGACACATATGCACTTTTTTCTTAAATTAAGCTTTTGGGTATTGCATTATTGAGATTGCACTTAGTTTGCACTGTAGCCTGCACTTGCAGCATTGTATATCCAGTATCATTACTATTTTCTCTAGTACATATTTTTTCGTTATTTTTTGGTGTGTACTTTCCGTACCTCTGTGGGTCAAGTGATATACCATCATCTATTTAAGTATATAGAACTTGTAATATTTATACATTTTTCCTGCCTTGTATACTTACTAGAGATGAGCAAACCTGGAGCATGCTCGAGTCGATCCGAACCCGAACTTTCGGCATTTGATTAGCAGGGGCTGCTGAATTTGGATAAAGCCCTAAGGCTATGTGGAAAACATGGATATAGTCATTGGCTGTATCCATGTTTCCAGACAACCTTAGAGCTTTATCCAAGTTCAGGAGCCCCAGCTAATCAAATGCCGAACGTTCGGGTTCGGATCAACCCGAACCCGGTTCGCTCATCTCTAATACTTAGCCGTCCTGTTCTGCTGCAGCATTTCCTGTCTGCACACCAGCAGAAGGACAGGACAGAGGAGCACAGTGGGCGGCTCGGAAACCAGCAGCTGCAATGAATTAGGATGGGTAAGTATGCAGCGATATTATGTCCCCCATAGCCCCAGCAGCACTGTACATTAGTAATACAAAGGACAACCACTTTAAAAACATATTGACATGGTGTCATTTGTCATGTGTTTATCAGAGCTTGCATGCATTTTCTTAATTTGAAGACCTTCTAAGGGTCAGAATTTTTTTTATGATCTGATAAATGAAACCATAGACGTAAGAGAGAGGATACTTTCTTTTTCTCATAACTGTATATATCTAAAAAAAATTGTGGTGAACTATTCTATGTCGTTTAATACTAAAGATGACCATACACCTTCAATAGCTGTTGGCGAAAATAGCTATTTGTCCCTATTGTCCCATTCACATATTTATGTGATTTTAATTAACAAAGGAGAGAAAGCCGCTGCCAGGTACCTGTAGATTATCTCTAGGGAAAACAAAGTATTGGATGTTAAAATTTTAATTGCATTCTTCACTTTCCAAAGATCATCTATTGAGGTAGAGTAAGCGCTGCGGAATCTGTGTGCGCTATACAAATAAATAAATAAATAGGTCCCCCATACACATGGCCGGTTTTCTAGTTCTGCCAAAATCAGTAGGTTTGACTTACTCCTTACTACTTGTAAGCCTCCTGACTATATGTAGGTCCCTTCATAGCTAGATGGGAGTATGATGGCATGATGAGACTACACAAGTTTTGTTATCTGTTGCCACATATAGATCTGCATAGAAATTCTAAACACATAAAGGTATGAAAATTGCTTTATTTTTAGATACATAAGGCCAATCAAAAATGGTTGTGATAGTGGATGGAGCCTTTAAATATTTGAGCTGAAAACTTTTGAGCATTTTTTTCATAAACAGACATCATATATTCAGAAATTATTCACATTATACTTGTTTAACCAAGGTCATAGCAGGAGGAGCATATTTGAAGATGAGAATGTTCGTTTGGAGTCATTTAAAAAATGGCCTACAGATTCCAAAGGAGATCCTGCTGCTATTGCCAGAGCAGGATTTTACTACACAGGTATGTGATTTGATGAGAACTAATCTATAGCTTAGTGTGTTTCATTCCCTATATAAATCCAAGAGTAAGGTGTTCAAAGGGGTACTCTGAAGAAATTTTTGTTTGTTAAATTAACTAGTGTCAGAAAGATATACTAATTTGTAAATTACTTTTATTTAGGGTGTGTTCACACCTACAGGATCAGCAGATTTGATGGTGCAGATTTAATGTTGTGTTCAGTTATTTAAATGAAATCTGCTGCGGATCTGCAGCAGAAAATCAGCTGCAGATCCTGTAGGTGTGAACGCACCCTTAGGGTGCGTTCACACCTACAGGATCTGCAGCAGATCTGCAGCAGATTTGATGTTGTGTTCAGTTATTTAAATGAAATCTGCTGCAGAAAATCTGCTGCAGATCTTGTAGGTGTGAACACATTATTAAAGTGTATTCTTTTCAGTCTGATACAGTTCTCTTTGTCTGTGATAGAAACTGTCCAAAGAAGGAAAGGTTTTGCTATGGGGATTTATTACTGCAGTTTCTGTCAAGGGAAGAGGTGGCAGCAGAGAGCACTGTGTCAGACTGTACAGAATATACCACTTCCTGTAGGGAATGCAGCAGCTCATACGTACTGGAAGACAAGTTGTTTTTTTTTAATAGAAGCAATGTAGAAATCGTATAACCTTTTTTTTTTTTCTCTGAAGTATTCTTTTGAACGGTCATTGTGCGTTCAACAAACTTTGCAAAAAGCAAAAATAGTACAATTGAACATTAGATTGCTTCTTTCTCCTTTTAGCACTTCTGACCCCACCCCTTACCCACTAAAGATTCATTTATTCTTACAGCTGGGGGATTAGGTTACAAAACAGGGGTGATTTACCAATCTTGTACCTTATATCTTATTGCTATTATTATTTGTGCATGGTGCACATTGAATGGGTGTCAACCTGTTACATTATGTAGCCACATAGTGTGCAGCATGATACTTTGAAAGATGGAAAGAAACACGTGTCAAAATATTTACTTTTGATGAGAGATTAAAAAACATGCAGTAGTGATATTATCCAGCTACAGAAACACTAAATTGTTTTTACTTTTCGCCTTTAGGTAGAAGAGATATTGTGCAGTGCTTCTCTTGTGCTGTGTGTCTAGGACAATGGGAGGAAAGTGATGACCCCTGGAAAGAACACACCAAGTGGTTCCCTGAGTGAGTACAGCTCCTTTTTTGAAGCAAATAAGTTTATGATTATGTTCGGAATTTATGGCATTTATACGGAGCGTGCTTTAGGCATATACTCTACTGCAAATACATTGGCTGCTTATCCTATTAAAATGTAACTTTTGCTCAGTCTAGTAAAAAGTCCCACATGCCACAAACATTACATAACTATACATGAGATCAAAAAAACTCACAGTAAAATGCTTTGGAGAGGACAACTCCTTAACATTCAGTAACTGATCTATTCGTCATTGGGCGGCCAAAAATAGTTTGAAATAGAAAGAAACTTGTAATATATTGTATCAGAGAAAAAAGCATTGCTAAATTAACAGCTTGCACTGTGAAATATGGCTCTGTGATGTTCTCCATACTGCTTCTGCATATATATATATATATATAATATATATATATATATATACATACACCGGCCACTTTATTAGGTACACCATGCTAGTAACGGGTTGGACCCCCTTTTGCCTTCAGAACTGCCTCAATTCTTCGTGGCATAGATACAACAAGGTGCTGGAAGCATTCCTCAGAGATTTTGGTCCATATTGACATGATGGCATCACACAGTTGCCGCAGATTTGTCGGCTGCACATCCATGATGCGAATCTCCCGTTCCACCACATCCCAAAGATGCTCTATTGGATTGAGTTCTGGTGACTGTGGAGGCCATTGGAGTACAGTGAACTCATTGTCATGTTCAAGAAACCAGTCTGAGATGATTCTAGCTTTATGACATGGCGCATTATCTTGCTGAAAGTAGCTATCAGATGTTGGGTACATTGTGGTCATAAAGGGATGGACATGGCCAGCAACAATACTCAGGTAGGCTGTGGCGTTGCAACGATGCTCAATTGGTACCAAGGGGCCCAAAGAGTGCCAAGAAATATTCCCCACACCATGACACCACCACCACCAGCCTGAACCGTTGATACAAGGCAGGATGGATCCATGCTTTCATGTTGTTGACGCCAAATTCTGACCCTACCATCCGAATGTCGCAGCAGAAATCGAGACTCATCAGACCAGGCAACGTTTTTCCAATCTTCTACTGTCCAATTTCGATGAGCTTGTGCAAATTGTAGCCTCAGTTTCCTGTTCTTAGCTGAAAGGAGTGGCACCGGTGTGGTCTTCTGCTGCTGTAGCCCATCTGCCTCAAAGTTCGACGTACTGTGCATTCAGAGATGCTCTTCTGCCTACCTTGGTTGTAACGGTTGGCTATTTGAGTCACTGTTGCCTTTCTATCAGCTCGAACCAGTCTGCCCATTCTCCTCTGACCTCTGGCATCAACAAGGCATTTCCGCCCACAGAACTGCTGCTCACTGGATGTGTTTTTTTCTTTTTTCGGACCATTCTCTGTAAACCCTAGAGATGGTTGTGTGTGAAAATCCCAGTAGATCAGCAGTTTCTGAAATACTCAGACCAGCCCTTCTGGCACCAACAACCATGCCACGTTCAAAGGCACTCAAGTCACCTTTCTTCCCCATACTGATGCTCGGTTTGAACTGCAGGAGATTGTCTTGACCATGTCTACATGCCTAAATGCACTGAGTTGCCGCCATGTGATTGGCTGATTAGAAATTAAGTGGTAACGTGCAGTTGGACAGGTGTACCTAATAAAGTGGCCGGTGAGTGTGTATATATATATATATATATATATATATATATATATGCAGTGTGTTGAAGACATCATGGAGGCTAGACTCTAGCCACTAGCTCAGAGACAACTGAAACTTACAAATGGTGCTTGCAGAGGGAATAGTGGTGAAGTATCCCATATACAAGTTACTTTACAACCTGGAATAGCAAAAAAGGACAAGAGGATCAAGTGGGATGGAGCTTTATAATCATGCACAATGGGAGTGAAGTGAAGTGACATTAGATGTAATATTATTACTACTATGTATCTCCTAAAAAGTCACCGACCAGCTTAATCCTTTCCAAACAGCTGTGTTCCTCTGTCACTGGGCTGCAATATGTATGCGTCTGTATGACGTAGAGTTTAGGGAAGTGAGAAAAACTATTGCATGATTTGCATTTCTCTGATTCACTGCCTTCTAGGATCTATTGCAATATAGGAAATCATCAGATTTTTAATAATATATATTTGAGAAGTCTGAAAAATATCAGCTACTGTTGTTTTATTAGTTTTTTTTTATAAGAATCAGTAGAACCTCTTTAAATAATGTTATATAGCATCTGATTATCTCATGTACTTTTTTGAGGGCCTCCTAATATCATAATCTGTTCTTGTCTTGAAGTTGCCCTTTTTTGCTGAAGAAAGAGACAAATTGCAAAGATCTGGAAACTGTAAGTAACAAATATAAATAGTACAAATACCTTGAAAATGTGGTTGTTTCCTTCCTAAGATAGCAATAACACCTGTCTAGGGGTCCTGCATCATATTTCTGCTTCATAGAAAACCCATGGATAGGGGTGTACATGTTTAAATTGTTCTTATCCCGTATCCCCCACTGATCTCTAGATATACCTGGGAGAAGCATGCTGATGTGAGCTTCTCTCTACAGCCCCTTGAAATCTGTATTTTGCTGCACTAAATAAGCTCAATAGAATTATTATGGAGCTTGTCTCATGGCAGAAAAGAGACAAATAAAAAGTCAGTACTGTATATGGTGATTCAAAGCATTTAATACAAAGTACAATTGGTCTAATAAAAAAAACAAAAACACTGTTACAGCTCTGTAGATAGACAAACTAAAGAGATAGGTGACTGACCTAGTCCTTAAAGGAGTATTCCAGGCTAGATTTACTGATGACCTATCCTTAGGAGAGCTCATCAGTAACAGATCAGCGGGGTGATGATGCTTGGCACCTGCACCAGTCAGCTGGTCGCCGCCACAATACATAGTGAACTGAGAGTTTGTCTCCATTCATTGTGTGGCGGTGTCGATGTTCAACTGCAGTTCAGCTCCTATTCATTTTAACGGGACCTGTAGCGACTTCACTACTGCTCTCATGAATGCAGATTGCTGAATGACTATTCATGGAGGGGTGGGCCTAGGGCAGTAGTACCACCCCAAGTGCACCGAACCGCCTAATTTACATCATTATGAGAAAGATTTGATGAAAACTGTGCTAACCTCCTGTTAGTTTCCTGTAAGTATACTAATAAGGTCGATTTGTGGATATTATCTTGTCAACAGCCGATCTACTGATTTTGTTCCTGAAAGCAAAAACTCCCAACCATTTAGCTGCTGCTAACACAACAATAATGTAAATCTGTAAATCGAAATTTTGTTTGATATCTGTTATATATCAAACTTTATATAATGCTCAGAGCTCAAGTGTCAAGGAGGCAGTGCTGAGCTGCAGCATGCATGCCTCCTCCCTCCCCCACTCCTCCCAGCCTTGACTGATTCATGCACAAAGCTCAGTGCTGGGAGCCATGTCCTGTATGTCCGTCAAGGCAGGAAGGGTTGTGGGAGGGAGGAGGCATGCATGCTTCAGCTCAGCACTGCCTCTTTGACACTTGAGCTTTGAGCATGACATAGAGTTGACAGATTCCCTCTAAAGGTCATATGGCTTTTTTCACAATAATATATAACAAAAAAAAAAAAAAACAAAGCATGGATTTACTATTATATCACATTAATATTTTTTTTTGTGTGCAGCACATTGAAGAAACAAAAGAAGTCCACATGAAAGTCAGTAGTAAGTATTCTAAATGTTACCAAGACATACCATGCATTTATAAGTGCTCTCACAAAATTGCTATAAAAATGTTTTTTCAGTATTTTGTTGAATAATTGAATTTTTCAAAAGTGTCAGGGAGCGAGAGGATGAAAAAAATAACATGCTCTTACCTCCTATGAGCTTGTGATAAGCCCATGACGTTTCAGGCCCTCTCAGCCAGTCAGCGGCAAGACCCCAGTATAGCCGCTGGCTGAGTGGGCCTATGACATCACGTTTCAAGTCCTCTCTCAAACCAGAAAGCGTCATGGAGCCGGTGAGGCAAGTACATGGCATTTTTTTATCCTCCCGGCACTTTGGAAAAAAATCTTCCTGCCAGGACTTATCCATTAAAGATTTATTTTATTAGTGGCAAAGGCATCACCTCTACTGTTATTCTCCCTTCTTTCCTGTGGAGTTACACCACTTCTCCTCCCCTTATTGTGCTCCTTCTTTTCCACTCTAGGCCTTGTCTTTCTTCATTGGCCCAGTTGTTGACCAGATTGTATTTATTTGCATTTGGCTATATTGATGATTGTGATGTTGTCTTACTAACCCTAAGTACTGGGTGTGGATGGGGGGTCTCAACAGGCCATTTTGTCTTAGAGAAAGTATTGAGTTCAAGGGCCCAGTGAGTCTTTGCCTGGGTAAAGGAAAGCTTATCCACGTCTTGGTCACAGTAATGTTATATTCTAATGGTTATATATTATGTCTTGACAGGTTCTGTCATCCATGATGAGTTCTGCCCTGTGGAAGTCATGGAATTAAGGAAATCTCTAATAGAATTGTACACTGATCCTAAATTCAGAAACATATTACCATTTCCAGGCTCCTCTCATATTTCTATTGACTTGAACTCACACTTTGCAGATATGTCTGTTGTATCTAAGAGCATCACAAACAGGGTGTTGGGTGTACTGACATTACCAGATATTCTAACAGAGCTGACTGACATCACCATGATAGAAGGGGAGGCTGGCAGTGGGAAATCCGCTCTTCTTAGAAAGATTGCCATTCTATGGGCCTCAGGAGCCTGCCCTGTACTCAGCAGATTTAGTCTAGTCTTTTATATTTCCCTTCCCTCTACCGAGAGTCAGCAAACCCTCAGCGACATTATCCGCCAACAACTCACCGGATCCTCAACATCTCTGACAGAAGAGAGTCTAGCAGAAATGATGAAGCAGCTAAAGAACCGGGTCCTCTTCCTCCTAGATGACTATGTTGTGATGGATTCCCTTCCAGAATCCATAAAGGAACTAATAAAGATGAACCCCTGGAATAGACTGAGTCTGGCAATCACAGTGAACCCTGATAAGGGCCGAAATCTTCGCCAATATGCAAGGGCTATACTAAGCATCCAAGACTTTGCTGCCTCTAGCTCCATTTTTATATTTAAACATTTTTTCTCACACAATTTGTCCATTCTGGAGAGAATTACGATACAGATGATGACTAACCAAACATTGCAATTTGTTTTAAAGTCGCCTCTTCTTACTTTCTGCCTATGTGTTTTATGGGTACAAGACCCAGCTGAAACTATGTCAGGGGACACATTGGTGTGGAAGTCCTATGTGATGCATGTCATGTTGAGACACTCTACTGAAACAGAGATAGTAAATGCCATTATGGGCTCATGTGAAGATCTTGCCATTAAAAGTCTCTTTAAGTCGCGTTTCGAATTCACACACGAAGATCTAAGAGAATCGTCTGTGAACGCCAATGAGGCTCTCAGGCTGAAGTTATTGAGCATGTTCACATCACAAAGACTCCATCCTGTTTTCAAATTTTTTCACCCTTCATTTCAAGAGTTTTTAGCTGGAAAACGAATGAGTAAACTTTTACAGTCCGAAGATGCAGAAGAGAAAGAAAAAGGCTTGTTGTTTCTCAGAAACATTAATACCATCTCAAAAGCCACTGGACGTTTCTTTTACTTTTTAAAGTATACCTGTATGCATTCTCCTGAGACGGCTGCCATTGTTCTTTCCCATATGTTGAGTTTGCTGGACAGCAGTGACGCATTTCATTGTCAGACAGGTGAAAAAGCTCACCTACAACATCATCCTGAACTGGAATTCATGGAAAGTTTAATAAAACTTGGAAACCTTAACCCATTGCTTAACATGGGATCTAATAAAGAAGTTGTGAGTAATATTATACTTGATAAGGCTATTGCAATAGCTGAAGAGAGTAACTTCCTGACTCACTGTGCACCCATTATATTGAGCTTTCTCAAAGGAAAAACGGCGTCCATTGTTTTGTCAATGCCCAATATGAGACTGCTTGGATTTCTTCATAGATTCCCAGAAGGACTATGGTCATTGAAGAAAGTGGAAATAGTTATAGTTCCGCCTAATTTTCGCTTAAACTTGGACTTTTTGAATACAGAGAGCTTCAAATCTCTTTGGTCTGTGCCAGAAGTTGATTCAGACTACACCAATGCATTCGAGCTAGCATCTGACATGCTACAAAAGACACGTATGCCATTCTTGGACTATTTCAGTACAAACGTAGAAGATCTATCAACACTTGGCTTCAGTCCAGACATTCACAGAATCTCTTTGCTAAACGTCAAAGTGCTCGGCCGTCCTGTTGGGAGTGACAATATCCTAGTTAATATCATGTTTTTCTGCAGTCTTTCTATGAGCATTGATCTTGACTTGAGCAGTTGTCCAGGATTTCTTGAAAGTATGTGGCCATGCATAGATCAATACAAAGGCTCCATTGCAAGGCTTAGTGTTCAGTCTACAAAGCTTACTTTGGAGGATCAAGAATTGATTGTACATCTGAGCGCATTGAAGAGTCTGAAATTTGTTTCAATGGCGCCACCAGGTAAATCATGTAAATCAGAATAGCATGAAGGTGAATATATATTATTGTTTCTTTCCCTGGCACCCGGGTATCTTTAATGCAGTATGCTTCTATTCCATGTGCACAATGAACACATATATCACATGAAGCATTTTGGCCTTTCCGTACCTATTGTCAACTTTGATAGTTGACAAAGGCTACAGACAGGCCAAAACGCGTCCTGCGATAATTGTGTTCATTTTGCACGTGGAATAGAAGCATACTGCATTGAAGATACCTGAGTGCCAGGCTTTTTCTTATTTCTATGTACCTGAGGATTTCCCTATTGCTACATGCACTGCTCACCAGGTGGAGTGCCAATCTCACGGTATTTGAATTCTCTTCTCCTACTCAGATACTCAAGACAATAGTCAATACCAGTCCATTGCACTCCCCTCCCTTTAAGATATTTTTACACTGGGTGGATACTTGTCAGATAATCTTATGGGACCAGCAAATGGAGGAGATATTCACAAATTACATTCTTTGCAACTGTGTAGACATTGACCTGTGATGTTTGTTGTGGATTTTCCCCATTGATCTCAATAGTCAAAATCTTTAATCTTTAGTGCAAATTTTTAAAGAGTACCTGTTAAGTATCTGGGGTCCGATCAGCACACAATTCATTTGGTGCAGAAAGTTCGGGTTATCCATGGAGATGACAATGCCAAGTTGGTACTGCACAAGACCCTCGTTCTGAGAGTCGTGCCCTTATCGACCAGTGTGGTTATCTCTATACTCCCTGTGGCAAATGGATTGCATGCTGATGGGGGTCCAGTATACTTTGGGACAGTTAACATTTATTGTGATTTTTTTCTAAACTTGCACTGCTGTGAATATAATTTTTCATACTGCTTTGCATAATGTTTGCCATGGGAAAAACAAGGACGGTTTAAATCTCAATTTGTTTCTTTCTTTCAATACAAGCAGCTAGAGCCTATGTTCCCACGATGTACAAACAACGGCTGTTCACTAAACCACCATGATCATGAACATTATTTCTAGTACGTTTTTTTTTGTTTTGTTTGCACTTATCAGTACTTAGAGGTAACATAGCCTTAGATGTGTCTGGATGCCAGTTATCCTGCCTTGATTGTTCTTTCAAGAAATGTTGCATTATGAATAGAGATAGGAAATCACCAGTAAGATCAATAATCAACTCCGCCATTGGTTTATTTAGCCTTGCAAAAAAGTGTTTTCCTTTCCAAGTGTTCTGATTCCCTGGAGGAGCCTAGAATATAATAGTCCAAAGTCTATTCCAGACCCTTCCAGGGGATCGGAGGACTTGGAGGGTGAAACATCTTTTACATACGTAAAACATTCATTTATTTACAAAAAAATGAATCAATGGCTGATCATAAGATTTGGCAAATTTAATTACACCTCTCTAATTATGATACATTTTCTTACAGACTTTGTACTGTCAATATACAATCTTTCAAAGAGCTGAAAGAACTGATAGTGGAGTGTCCCATAGATGATAAAAAGTGGGAAATCATTGCTGTTTTATCAGATGAATTCAAAACCCTACAGAATATTAAAAAAATAGGGTTTAAGAATATGAGCATGGAAGGACAGGCTGGCAGATTAGGTGAGTTTATGTGTTTTATAATTATTGCTTTCTGTTTTGGCTATTATTCTGCTATTACCATGGACTATTGAGAGTGTAACGGAAAGGATTCAGAAAAAGACATGTAAAATATATTTTAAAAATATCAGAGAAAAGCCAAAAAAAAATGGGGTCTGACCTGTCTGTGATCTGTTAGGAATCAGGATTCTTTCACATGTGGTGATGCAGCTAGTTTTTTGTCAGGGGTTGATCATAAAGTTAGAAGAACTACAGTGAAAATTCTTTGCGATGCCCACCCAAAATTGCGCTTAAAAGTGTCTTTGCAAAGAAACTATGCAAAATGTCCGATTGGCTGAAAATCTATCAAATGAAATCCAGTCAGGATATGTGGGTGGTGTTTTCAAAAAAGTGGTCTGGATAGGATTCACTGTAAGGGTATGTGCACACTACGGAATCTGCATGGATAACTTCCAGTGGATTCCGCTGTTTGCTCCCCCGCTCTCCCGCTTAACCCCTTAATGACCCATGACGTATCTCATACGTCATGGCGCCGTTAGGGGAGTTCAAAAGGGGCCGCACCGCAACCCCCCCCTGAACCGCCGCAATCCCAGCTGCTTTCTGCAGCCCCAGCCCGCGGCTATAAGCAGACCGAGTGATCGCCGCGCCCGCTAATAAGAGCATTTAAATGCAGCTGTCAGACATGACAGTTGCATTAACTGCCCTGCGGTGCCTGTCCGTGGTGGTCTAGTGGGGGATCCCCCCTCCGTGATGCGATCGCGGAGGGAAGATCCCTTCTCCTTACCCAGCCGGGCCTCAGCGTCGGAATGACGCTGATCCTGGCTCGGTATTCTATGTATGTGGTCTGCAGCCCTGGGGGCTTCTAATTACTGTGAATGTTTAAAAAAAGTGTTTTTATTAATAAAAAATCCCCTCCCCTAATAAAGTCCAAATCATCCCCCTTTCCCCTTTTAATAAATAAAAATGAATTAATAAATAAACATATTTGGTATCACCGCATGCGTAATCGCCTGAACTAGTAAATTATCACATTCCTGATCTTGCACAGTAAACAACATAAGCGCAAAAACCCACCAAAGTGCAAAATTGTGCATTCTTGGTCGCATCAAATCCAGGAAAATTGTAATAAAAAGTCATCAAAAAGTCAATATATGCAAACAAGGTACCGATAGAAAGTACAGATCATGGCGCAAAGACCAAAGCCCATAGACCAAAGGATAAACAGCGTTATAAGGATGGCAATAGAGCAATTTTAAGGAACATTTTAGGTGTTTTTTTTTTTATAAAGCTGTCAAATAAAATAAAAGTTATGCAAGTTAGATATCGTTGTAATCGTTTAACCCCTAGGCAAATGGTGTAAACACAAACCCCCAAATTAAATAAAATTGCGTTTTATTTTCATTTTTACAACACATATACATTTTTTCCCGGTTTCACAGCATTTTTATGCAACAATTACGTCTGTCATTGCAAAGTACAATTAGTGATGCAAAAAATAAGGGCCCATGTGGGTCTGTAGGTGAAAAAATGCAAGCGCTATGGCCTTTTTAACACGAGAAGAAAAAACGAAGTGCTAACATGAAAATTGGCTCAGACCTTAAGGGGGTTAAAGTTCCGCCCATCCCATAGGCTCCATTCTATGCATAGGAAGATTCTCAAGTCAATTCTTTGGACGGACGGCGGATTCTGTTCCGGGAGAAAGCACGGAATCCGCTGGAAGTTATCTGCGCATTCCATTAGTGTGCACATACCCTTAGTAATACCCTGATTTAATATTGGCGGAATTCTGCGGCGATGCTCTCTGCCGCTGAATCCGCCTGCCTCAGTGTCTCTATGGGATGGCTCACGCCGCTCTCTGCTCAAGGAATTGAACGGAAGCGCATGTTCACGAGCCATCCCATAGAGACACTGTGACACTGAGGCAGACAGGATTCCGCCTATATTAGTCAATGTGAACCCTTAAAGAGCAAGATTTTTTCTCTCTGTGGGATCTACTCATAGTTTAGTCTTCAAAACTGCATAAAAAAGGCATGTGTGACAACAACCCTAAAACCCAGATACAGCACCCCCCCTACCCAGGTAATGACAGTCTGTATCAGAATGAGGTTATACTTGAAAAGTTGCATTCTCTCTTTTGATACTATCTTTAATCATTCTTGCCATGTGACATTGCAGCTAATTTTATTGAGAATTTCCGTAATCTGATCTCTTTTACAATGAAATGCACATACTGTCCTGGGTTTGAGAATATTGTCAGTTCATTATCTCGGTGTGGACAGATGCAAGAGCTCAGGTTTCAAGGATTAGACTTTATGACAAGGAAATTATCATCTGGGTAAGATGTCCTTATTTACAGCTTGGAATTATGCATAATGCAAGTAACCAGATGTACAAGAGCAAACATTTCTTCAATTTTATGATTTCATACAATTTTGGTACATGAGTATATCTGCCAGCGCTAATTTATATTCTAATAGAATATACAGTATACAGGGGATCTCTCTGGATCAGTACAGCTGTAGGGTGGTTGCCTTGGGTCTGGCAAAAAGGTAAGCGCATGTTTTTTTTTTTTTTGTTTTTTTTACCACCTTGGTCCCAGAAGGGCAACCACTTTATTGACCTTGGAGTGCTGCATTTATTATTCTAGCTAGATTAGTTTTTAATCAAATAAAAAGTGTTTTTGCGTAATTTACACATTTGAACATACTTATCTCATTGTGCTCTTTTCATCTAGCTTCTGTGTTGTTCCCTCCTTCACAAATCTGAGATTTTGGAATAGATTGAATTATTCAGTAAAGCTGAATCAACAAAAGCATTTGGTATGTTACTTTTCATTACATATAAAACTAGAGGATATCACTAGGTATAATTCTTTATTATAAGGAAATAAATGGGGATATTTCATCCGGCTGCTGGGGCAGAGCAATCATTTTTTACGGGAAACGGATTTATCTCTGGTAATTAGCATAACGCGCATGGAGGACTTCCGCCGGAGATCTCTCGGCGGCGGGTCCAGGAGCGGGAGGTCGTGGAAGGGGTAAGTATCCGGGTTCCACCTGGGGTCGGGCGGGCTCTGCCCTGGCAGCCGGAGTGAAAGTGGATGGTTGTGTGAATTTAACCATTCTCAGACTTAGGTCCCTTTTACATTTACCAGATAAATCGCTGTAAGCATCCTTTAGTGAATGCAAGCAATTAATTTTCTTTTAAATCATAGGTATTTAGACATAAAGATAAATCGCTAAGAAAGTTAATAAGATTGTAATTCCGGTCGTATATATACCATGGACAGAGGTGTAGCTCAGCAGTAAGCACAGGGGAGCCCATATATGTGTATATATATATATATATATATATATATATATATATATATAATATATATATATATTTGTTTTTTTTTATGAAGTTAAGGTGAGCGATAGTTTAGATGGGTGTTTCGGTCATCTCTACTGCAGCTCTAGTGTGGTGGTCACAATATGGGATAACATAATGTCATATTTACTGTGTACCTGGAATGTTCACATTTAAAATTTGGTCCCTAAGTCCTTAACGGAGGCGCCGTTGTCTCCGCTCTCTGCTGTCTGTACCTGAGGAGGCGCCGTTGTCCCCCTCCCTGCTGTCTGTACCTGAGGAGGCGCCGTTGTCTCCCCTCCCTGCTGTCTGTACCTGAGAGGCGCCGTTGTCTCCCCTCCCTGCTGTCTGTACCTGAGGAGGCGCCGTTGTCTCCACTCCCTGCTGTCTGTACCTGAGGAGGCGCTGTTGTCTCCCCTCACTGCTGTCAGTACCTGTGAATTAGGAGTCGGCATTGTCTCCCCTCCCTGCTGTCTGTACCTGAGAAGGCGCCGTTGTCTCGGCTCCCTGCTATCTGTACCTGAGGAGGCACCATTGTCTCGGCTCCCTGCTGTCTGTACCTGAGGAGGCGCCGTTGTCTCCGCTCCCTGCTGTCTGTACCTGAGGAGGCGCCGTTGTCTCCGCTCCCTGCTGTCTGTACCTGAGGACGTGCCGTTGTCTCCGCTCCCTGCTGACTGTATCTGTGGAGGTGCAGTTGTCTCTGCTCCCTGCTGTCTGTACCTGTGAATTAGGAGGTGAAGCTTCCTGATCTATCTCCAGTGTGACACCCAGTGTAATGTGATTCTATGGTGCTGTCTCCTAATGCACAGGTACGCTCAGCAGTAGAGTTGATCAAACTTCGGGAAATCCTAGGTCGATTGAACTCGAACATTCACAACCTTCCGCATTAGATCGCTGATGCCTTCACGGTCCGTGGGGAAGGAGGAGAGTACCCAGCTATTACCTAGGCTGAATCCCAGAATTCCAGTCGGTACCCGGGCTGTCTCCTCCTTCCCCACAGACCAGGCAGGCATCAGCAATCTAATGCGGAAGGTTCATGAATGTTCGAGTTCTATAGAACCTAGGATTTCCCGAGATTCGATCACCTCCCCTCAGCAGCGGAGACAACAGCAGTAATACCTCCAGTAAGGTTTTCCATCACCAAATTCAAAATAGAAATAATTTAGAAAAATGACAGGTAAAGGTGCTTTATAGATTGGCATAGGGAACCTTGCCTCACCAGCTGTTGCAAAACTACAACTCCCATCATACATGGACAGTCAAAGCTAAAACTTTGGCTGTCCAGACATGATGGGAGTTGTAGTTCTGCAACAGCTGGAGAGCCGAGCTTCCCTACCCCTGCAGATAGTAGGTGAGTTTAATATAAATTTTATATATATTTGGAGAGAGCAGTTATTAAGGGGTAAGTATGGAATAATGTACAGCCAGATGAGACCCCTAAATAGACTTTGGACCCCAACTCTCTTGTGTGCCCCCCCCATCCCAGACAAGCGTCACCCTGTCCCCCCCTGAGCCCCCCTCCCCAGACTGTGCACTCCCTGATTGGTCCTCCCCTTTCTACACACCTGTATCTCTTTCTTTCTCCTGCACTAGTGCAGTGTACATACAGGACCTGTTGGTGACATCATAGTCACATGTCAAGGTCCTTCACCATCTCTTTCCTGTACTGTTTCCTGGCTGCTGTTTAGCCCTAATTAGCTATAAATTGCACAAAATCGCTGTGTATTTACCGCCATTTTGTGCAAAACAGCAGCCAAGAGACAGGACAGTATGGGAAATACCTCTTTTGATTAAGTAAAAATCGGCCCCTGCTTGACAGAGGGCAGGAGGCTTCCAGGCTGCCTCATCCACTGTGATCCTTCTCTCTCTGCTCCCTGTGATGGCTCCCCCCCCCCTGGTCTCGGTGCCCAGGGCAGCTGCCCCCTTTGCCCCCCCCCCCCCCAGCTACGGCCCTGCCATGGATGTTAGTAATTACGTTTGTATCTATATACAGTGAACGATGAGAGTTTACATTAAAAGGCTTGAAAAGGATTAATGATTTTGATCTCAGCTGAAAAGATGCGATCAACCACATACCAACAAATTTTTGTTCATCGTTTGATGGTTGCCACATTTACACCAGAAGATTATCTCTTCAATTCAAATGATTTAATGTTTATTTGCACAATATTCTGCCATGTAAAAGACCTTTTACATTTCATTATAACTCTGATATCTGATGGCGGAGGACTAGGCCCGGAGCTCTAAGGTTGAGAAACAGTGGCTTAATTGGACCCTGTATAAAGCAAGTCCACTTTTTGTACAAGACTAACATGAATGCATTTAGAGAAGCTTTCTTCTTTTTGTGGTCCTAGAGATGACATGGTGCTTTGCCCTACCTACTGACTTTTTCCACCTCCTCCCCTTCTCCCTTTTTCCTCTCTGCTTCTTCCTGCTGTTTTCCTGAAAACTCTGTTTTCTTTATCTTGTAGTTTCATATTTCCCATTTACAGTTTATGCAAATGTGATACTCAATGTGATAATTAACGATATGCCTGGCATTTTTCGATTGTAGGCATACTTCAGATGTTTATGGTTATGCTACTATTTTTGTTGGACTATACAATGTGCCTTATTGGGAATGTTTCCCGACTGTAGTATTGCTGTCTCTTTTTTCTTTTCCTGTTATGCTCTTAAAAAACTTTGAATAAACATTGATTACAAATAAATATATATATATATATATATATATATATATATATATATATATATTTATCTCTGATATACTGGTTCAATTCATTTTTCTTACTTTTTTTATTTAGCTGAAGGTTTAGCTTATCTGGAACAACTTGAAGAATTTACATGCCCACCTGACCAGCTGTTAAAGAAACTGTAACATGTTTCATACAGGCGCTCCAGCATATGACCAACCTCAGGAATCTCAGCATCCAGTGTTAAATTATTGAGTGACAGCAGCCTACTGGAGCTAGGTGAGAAGGATGAGATCGTAATAAAAGAGAGATTTAAAGCAACTCTGTACCTCAATTCTGCCCCCCCCCCCCCCCCCCCCAAACCTTCAGATAGCTGCTTTTATTGCAAGATCTGTCCTGGGGTCCGTTCGGCAGGTGATGCGGTTATTGTCCTAAAAAACAACTTTTAAACTTGCAGCACCATGTCAAACTGGTATGGCCTAGAGTGTCTGTGCCCTAGGCTTGCACCACCTCTCCGTCCCTCATCCCCACCCTCTTCATCATTAGGACTGCACCTGGGCAGGATTTCCCCTATCCATCACTTGTCTGAACATTGCACCATGTGTTTGGGTCGTTAAAGAGGACCTGTCACCCCCCGTGCCGGGGTGACAGGCTCCCGACCCCATGCTGGAGCACCCTATACTCACCTAATCCCGCCGGGTCCTGCTTCTGGAGGTGGTCGGGTGACTGAGATATGAGCGCTCGAAGCCCGGCGCGCGCGCTCCCCAGATGAGTCCAACGCTCATAGAGAATGACAGGCGAGTCCGACGCTCCGTCATTCTCTATGAGCGGTGGACTCATCTGAGGAGCGTGCGCGCCGGGCTTTGGGGGTGAGAGGTTCCCTTTAAGGTACATGTGCAGTGTTTAGAGTAGCAATGAATAGGAGAAATCCTGCCCAGGGGCATTTCTAATGATGAAGAGGATGGGAAGGTGGGACTGAGATGCATCGCAGGCCTAGGGTACAGACACTCTAGGCCATGCCAGTTTGACACAGGGCTGCAGATTTACCCCAGGGCCCAGTAGTCCAGGACAGATCTTGGATTAAGAGCAGATATCCCATGGGGGGAGGGTTGTGGGTATAGAGTCGCTTAATAATAACAATTTTTATCTTTATTTTTTTGAATTTCTTACATTTCATTAATACATATCATTTCTTTCCAGCAAAAATAACAGCTGAAGGCCACTTGAGTAACCTAGAGAATTTAGACCTCACTAATAATCCTGACATTACACAGTCCGGATGGAGAGGACTTCTTCCTTCTTCTAGATAATCTACCTAAACTAACTGATCTTAACATATCCAGATTGTATCTCTCAGCAGCACATAACAGACCCGGGGACCTTTATTGCTTTAACTCACTGTGTGTCCCGACTTCACAGCTTAAAAGTTTTGTCTATGTTGGGCTGGCTGCTTGATGATAAGATATTGAAATGTTTGATTCAATGAAAATGAAGCATCCACAATCAAAGTGGTTTCAGTTATTTTGGAAATGGACACTTCCATTCCCTCCGATAGTTACCGGATAACAGCAATTTGTAACCAGGCCCATATTATACTATAGGCTTAGTAGACCTGGCCTGTCTCATGACAAAAGACAACAATTTTTTTTACACATCAGTCCACAGAAATCAATGGACATGTCCAGCGTGTTGTGTATAGAGTAGAGATGAGTGGATTTACAGTAATTTTGGGTTGCGCAAACCCAAAGTCTCGTTATTTGAATCGCGGTGTTTGGAGAAGATGGGATGCAACCCTAGGGATGCCTAATGTACAGTGGTAAATATTATGACCCTCTTGATGAGTCTACTTAAGATCAGCGATTTTCTTATTTGGGTCGAATACATATTGTAGATATATTGATTATCAGCAATAAAAAATTACATGAATGTGTACATTTTTTTTCACCATTATAAAGTGTGATCGATAACAGTGAATAAATTTAGTAATTTCAATGGAATATGTAGTACCATGAATACAATATCTCTCATAAAAAAATAATCGTTCGTTTGAATAGCAGTTAACGATTAACAACCGAACGAGAAATTGTTGATCGTTTATTAAGACCTAGACCTATTTTATCGTTGCTCGTTTCGCAAATTGTTCGCATTGAATAAGATGTCGTTCTGGGCGTTCGCAGTAGTGACGAACGCAATAGCGACGACAAGATGACCCTAAGAACGATCATGTCACATTCCATGTCAATGGGTGAACGATTTCAGGTCTTTTGCAATAGCGGTCGTTTGGATCATTTATCGTTAACGATTATGTGAACGATAATCGTCCCGTGGAATAGGGCCCTTAGTCAGTGATTGGCTGAGTGGGCTGTCACTGCTGAGAAGAGTCCGTCTTGAAAGTTGCGTCGGGATTGTTCAGCGAGGACCCAACAATGACGCTGAAGGACACCAGGGGAACATGGTGAGGTTAGAATAGGCTCTTTATTATTTACTATATAAGTGCAGCAATATATAAAACATTTTAAGGAGCCACAGTATCCCTTTAAGGATCTAAATCTGTATAGTCTGGAGGAAAAAAGGTAAAGGTGGTTAAAAAGCTTTAAATATGTTAAAGGACTAAATAAAGGTCAGGAGGTTAGTTGGGGGAAAGATCTAAAGCAATATGAGGAGAAAGATTAGTCTGAAAGGATTGATCCCTCATAAACCCATGCTTATGCTGTGTTATAAGATTATTTTCATTAAGATACTCCACTAGATATTATTCTAGTTTGGGTTACTAATTGGACTTTGGATGCGGCTTAATTGGAAAGTCCATTGAATTTAATAATAATAATGGAGAAAGAACAGTGACGAGAAAAACTGTGTGTGAACTACAAATAAAAAACGTCCGCTGTTTGCAAAAGATGTCCGAAAATAATGATCATGTTTATTATATTGACACCTGCGGCAAAAACGTCCGTTGTTCAATACGCTGTGTGCATTGGACGTCTGTCTTTCCATTGACTTCAATGCACTGCCATTGCAGTCATTTAATTTGCGGCAAAACTGACTTTTTTATGTGAAAATCGGCCGCAGTTTCAATGTTTTTTGACATTGTGTGAACATAGCCTTAGAGTGATCTTTGCACATGTGCCAAATAGTGTCTTAAAGGGGTTTTCCATAAATAAGAGATTGCCAGGAGCCAGACCACTGGGCTCCCCCTCCCCCAATCTCAAGAACAGGGACCCCAAATCCCCTGCTGATCAGCGGCAGGTTGTGCATGCAAGAGATCAGTGGCTCACAGAATCAAATGTTTCTCAACTCCAGTCCTCAAGCACCCCTAAACAGGTCATGATTTCACAATTTCCCATACAAAGAACAGCTTTGATGATACACTGACTATAGTTATATCCATATTTCCCAAGTGTCCCTCTTTGCCCCTTATATGTCCCTCTTTTTGACCTAGTAATTAGATTTGCATTAATAAAGTTTTTATGTTGCTATAGAAAGTGTCTGGTTTCTTACTTTATAATAGACCCAAATGTGCAGATTATTCCATCATATGCTGCAAGTTGGATCAGATGGCCCCATACACACATCATTTTCACAAATATCATCCATAACTCTTCCGTCTTGTGCTGCGTATTTTGTAGATCTGCAAAAAAAAGGGTGTGTGTGGCATAAAATGATGTCACTAGCTATCCCAACCAGTCAGGAGGAGCTTAAATGGGGCTGTCACAGAATTGCAGAATGCAATTGCGGATGGTTTTGTAGACGCATTACTACCAGACCTATTTTCACATTGCAAATTACAGAGCCCCAAAAATAGAGTATGTGTGAATAACAGCATATGAATTAAATAGGGTACAAAATACTCTGTGTTTGTGGATTGGCAGATACTGAAAACTATGCAGTAGTGAAAATAAGGCCTGAATCAAAAATGGCCCTCTTTGGCCATCCAAAAGGTTTGGGAGGTATGATTATATCACCTGTGAAATACGAATAGGAATCCTCCAAACATGACCTGCTGGGGGTAATTGAGGGCTTGAGATGAGAAACACTGGGAGCATGCATGTGCAACCTGCTGCTCATCCAGCAGGGATTTTAGGGTCCCCATACTCAAGGTTGCCCAAACAGTCAGACCCCCTGCATCCCTGTTATGCCCTATGGATGCACAATGTATTCTTTGACGATCTTCAGTATTTTCTAACCTAACTTCCTGGTTTTTGCAAGTCACAAAGCTAAGTCACCAAATTGTACCGCCAACCAAGCTTCCCTAACTATAGCCTGCAAGGTGGAACTAAAATTAAAAAGAGGTCAAACTAAAATCAACAGAAATAGAGTTTTGCATAACCTAAGTCATCATGACATGATCATATCCAGCCACAACATACTCTGTACACCTATTCCCTGTAAAGGCAAATTAAAAATTCATATTATATAACACCTCAGTAATGTGGGACAAAGCTAAGAACTCAAAACATTTCATCAGCTCTGATATCAAAGCAACAGGGCTGTAATTGTTTAATAAAACAGCAGTGACTAACACAGGGACAGATTAAATGGTCCTCCCTTCTTTCAGTCATACAGAGTCTTCATTGTCCCCAATACAGGGCTGGGCCTACACAGTATCAATCCCTGTGCAAGAAAAGTAGTGGGCTCCTTGTTATGCAACAGCCAGTTACTGGGCTTATAGTGCTCATCATAGGTCTCATCACCCTTATGGATGTATTGCTGATTATAACCTATGGCAAGTATTACTAGTCTTTTAGCAGAATCGCTTGGTGATGGGCCCCTTTACCTATGTTTCTCTTGTGTACCAGAGTGGATTAAATGTACCATGGGATCTTTCACATATTTTTAGTTACCACAGGGGAGGATATGCTGAAGATTTACATGCAGCAGGTTGGCAAATTTGCAGTGTATAACGTACCAGCAAAGTGGACTACTGTATACCTTCTATATAACATCATACAGTTACAAAATACCAGTATACAAGGAATAGGTTTTATCCCATACATATACTGTTACTGACCAAATTTAATATCTTAAGACCAACTCTATATAAAGATCAAATAATACCACCACACTGTGACCACATATTACATATTATAAATGTGACTATATATTACCACCATACTCTGAAGGCCCTATTACACAAAGCGACTATTGGCTGATAATCGTCTGGTGTAATAGAAGGCAACGATCAGCGGACATGAACAATGCCGGCTGATCGTTGTCTTTCAACATATTGAAAGACAAACGACTAAGATAGCAACGATCTGCTGTTGTTGCCCAGTGGAATTGGATTGGCATCAGCATACCGCTGCTATCTTCTATGGGCTGTCTGGACGATCTAGCGAAGAGCACTTCAATGTTCTTCCTGAAGCTGTTTGCTTAAGGACAACTCCGGCGGGACCCCCCCCCCCC